>NC_090027.1:9836709-10049209 GCF_037176765.1 Anolis sagrei | reverse complement strand
GGGAAAACTAATATGCAGATAACTTAACAGCAGAGATTTATAGAGAGTGTAATGAACGGAGATAGATGCTTTGCCCGTTAACTTATAAATCAGCCTCTCTGGGTACTGATAATATTGCACATGCCTGCTTGAAGTTTATAATACTATCAGCAGCTGGAGATTGATTTACAGTCAAGCACAGTCTATCCATTATTATTTAGCATGAATAGAAAAGATTTAGAGGGAGATTTTGAAAGGCACAAATGGAACTTAAGGCACCCAGTTGGCACTGACTGTCAATTGCCCTTCAGCATCTTAGGGAATTCAAGGAGAAGAGTTTCAAAGCGGATAAGTGCATGTGATGGGATCTAATGTCTATCTGCCATGATCAAGGTAGGAGATAACAATACAAGCTATAAATCGATGGGAAGGGACATAAATCCGGACACTGGCTAGGGAGCACTGGTGTGCATTAGTAGACCCTTCTTGCAATGTTCCATTATGAAGTCGAACATGAACCCCCCCCCCCCCCTTAGAGATAGTAACTTATAGTTTTGCTAAGGGTAAGGACACCAGACTGGATAATAAGGGTTAAGCCTTGGTCAATTTGGTGTGTATCATTTAATCAAGGCTTTATGCCCTCATAGGCCATCTAGTCCAACCCCCTGCCAATAACCAAAAACAAATATTGTATAGATGTTAGGAAGCATTGCACTGGCTCATGCATATATGTGAGTTCATTCGTTCAGTCGTCTCCCACTCTTCGTGACCTCATGGACCAGGCCACGCCAGAGCTCCCTGTCGGCCGTCACCACCCCCAGCTCCTTCAAGGTCAATCCAGTCACTTCAAGGATGCCATCCATCCATCCTGCCCTTGGTCAGCCCCTCTTCCTTTTTCCTTCCACTTTCCCCAGCATAATTGTCTTCTCTAAGCTTTGCTGTCTCCTCATGATGTGGCCAAAGTACTTCAACTTTGTCTCTAGTCTCCTTCCCTCCAATGAGCAGCCGGGCTTTATTTCCTGGAGGATGGACTGGTTGGATCTTCTCGCAGTCCAAGGCACTCTCAGCACTTTCCTCCAACACCACAGCTCAAAAGCATCTCTCTTCCTTCGCTCAGCCTTCCCTAAGGTCCAGCTCTCACATCCGTAGGTGACTACAGGGAATACCATGGCTTTGACTAGGCAATGGATCTTTGTTGCCAGTCTGATGTCTCCACTCTTTACTATTTTATCGAGACTGGACATTGCTCTCCTCCCAAGAAGGAAGCGTCTTCTGATTTCCTGGCCATAGTCTGCATCTGCAGTCATCTTTGCGCCTAGAAATACAAAGTCTGTCACGGCCTCCACATTTTCTCCTTCTATTTTCCAGTTGTCAATCATTCTTGTTGCCATAATCTTGGTTTTTTTTATGTTTAGCTGCAACCCGGCTTTTGCGCTTTCTTCTTTCACCTTGATTAGAAGGCTCCTCAGCTCCTCCTCGCTTTCGGCCATCAGGGTGGTGTCATCTGCATATCTGAGGTTGTTAATGTTTCTTCCAGCAATTTTTACCCCAGCTTTGCATTCATCAAGCCCCGCACATCGCATGATGTGTTCTGCATACAAGTTAAAAAGGTTGGGTGAGAGTCTGCAGCCTTGCCGTACGCGTTTCCCAATCTTGAACCAGTCTGTTGTTCCGTGGTCAGTTCTGACTGTTGCTACTTGGTCCTTGTACAGATTCCTCAGGAGAGAGACAAGGTGGCTTGGTATGCCCATCCCACCAAGAACTTGCCACAATTTATTATGATCCACACAGTCAAAGGCTTTAGAATAGTCAATGAAGCAGAAGTAGATGTTTTTCTGAAACTCCCTGCCTTTCTCCATTATCCAATTGCGGATATTGGCAATCTGGTCTCTTGTTCCTCTGCCTTTTCTAAACCCAGCTTGAACATCTGGCAACTCTCGCTCCATGTCTTGCTGGAGTCTTCCTTGCAGGATCTTGAGCATTCCCTTCCTGGCATGAGAAATAAGGGCCACTGTACGGAAGTTGGAGCAGAGAGTGTAAAAAGGCTGTCAGTTTTGACAGAAAGAAGGGTTTCTGACAGAGAAGAGAAAGGGTTCTGACAGAGAAGAAGAAGGATTTCTGACAGGGAGAAGAGGGTAGATTTTCTTAGTGAGCTAAGAGTTTGCCTGTTAGAGAATAGTTTAAGGCAGGTGCTTCTACAGAGTCAAAGTGAAGACCTGTATTCTTGTGTTAAGTTAGGACACAAGTGGGTATATTCTTCTCTTAGGGACAGAGTAGTCTAGGGAGACATAGATACTCTGGGAGACAGCCAAGAGAGGCTTGTCAAAAGAGCTCACTGCTACAAGGTATAGAGTAGAGTGAAGGAAATAGCTCATGTTAAAGAAAGTAAACTCAGTTTAAAGAAACCATTTCTTAAGAAGATTGTGCTTCAGTAACAAAATACGCTTGTTTACCTCATAGAAGTCAGTTGTATGTTTCAAAGATCTTAATAAACTTATTCTCTAGTTCACTGTTTAAACTGCCTCAGCCTTGATTAGACTACATCTGGAATATTGTGTCCAATTCTGGGCACCACAATTCAAGAGAGATATTGACAAGCTGGAATGTGTCCAGAGGAGGGCGACTAAAATGATCAAGGGTCTGGAGAACAAGCCCTATGAGGAGCGGCTTAGGGAACTGGGCATGTTTAGCCTGAAGAAGAGAAGGCTGAGAGGAGATATGATAGCCATGTATAAATATGTGAGAGGAAGCCACAGGGAGGAGGGAGTAAGCTTGTTTTCTGCTTCCTTGGAGACTAGGACGCGGAACAATGGCTTCAAACTACAAGAGAGGAGATTTCATCTGAACATTAGGAAGAACTTCCTGACTGTGAGAGCCGTTCAGCAGTGGAACTCTCTGCCCCGGAGTGTGGTGGAGGCTCCTTCTTTGGAAGCTTTTAAGCAGAGGCTGGATGGCCATTTGTCAGGGGTGATTTGAATGCAATATTCCTGCTTCTTGGCAGGGGGTTGGACTGGATGGCCCATGAGGTCTCTTCCAACTCTTTGATTCTATGATTCTATGATTCATTATATAAAATAAGTTCCAGTAATTTTCAACATCTTTACAATCCAGTCACTTGAAGGGAGCCAAAATAGAAGGAGCTGGTGTATAAGAAGATTTACCTCAAGTATAACATCAAGACAATTTCTCAAATTGAATTTTGAGTGCTGGCAGCAACCCTACCATTACACACTCACGTTTCCACAACACACAATGAAGTGCTTTGTGACAGGATTGTGTTAGTGTTCAGCCAGAACCTAAATAAGTAAAATCCTGTACCCTGATCTTAGAAAGTGGTGGTCAGCTGTGAGATGTTCAACAGCTGAAGGAACGTGTGTGGGTGTGTGTGTCTGAGGGGATCTGTTAGTGAAATATTAGTTCAGGATCCTCTTAAGTCTTTACAGTGACCGTGTGTGGGCATATTCTTATTACATGGGTGCCAGCGGTGTGTCTTAAACTTTCAAATTGTTGTCAGCAGGTGGGATGAGGTGTTTTTACCCCCTGACTGAGTTGAAAGTCCCTGAGTGTGCCCGTAATGCTTTCAAATTGGTGGCAGCGACGGGATCTGTGAAAGATCTATTGCGTAATTACTTTAAACCCTCATAGGCCATCTAGTCCAACCCCCTGCCAATAACCAAAAACAAATATTGTATAGATGTTAGGAAGCATTGCACTGAAGCCGCTGGGGGAGATCATCCGGAGTTTCGGGGTGCGGTGTCATCTGTACGCGGATGATGTCCAACTCTGTCACTCCTTTCTACCTGCTACTAAGGAGGCTGTCCAGGTCCTGAACGGGTGCTTGGCTGCTGTGACGGTCTGGATGAGGGCGAACAAATTGAAATTGAATCCAGACAAGACAGAGGTACTCCTGGTCAGTCGCAAGGCCGAAGAGGGCATAGGGTTACAGCCTGTGTTGGATGGGGTCACACTCCCCCTGAAGACGCAGGTTCGCAGCTTGGGTGTGACCCTGGACTCATCGCTGAGTCTGGAACCCCAGGTTTCGGCAGTGACCAGGGGAGCATTTGCACAGCTAAAGCTTGTGCGCCAGCTGCGCCCGTACCTTGGGAAGTCTGACTTGGCCACGGTAGTCCACGCTCTGGTTACATCCCGTTTAGACTACTGCAACGCTCTCTACGTGGGGTTGCCTTTGAAGACGGCTCGGAAGCTCCAATTAGTCCAACGCTCGGCAGCCATGATGTTAACAGGAGCGGAACGCAGGGAGCATACAATCCCCCTGTTGCGCCAACTCCCCTGGCTACTGATTTGCTACCGGGCTCAATTCAAAGTGCTGGCGTTAAAGCCCTAAATGGTTCCGGTCTAAGCTACCTATCCGACCGCATCTCTGCCTATGAACCCACCAGGACTTTGAGATCTTCCGGGGAGGCCCAGCTCTTGATCCCGCCTGCTTCTCAAGCACGTCTGGTGGGGACGAGAGATAGGGCCTTCTCGGTGGTGGCTCCTCGGCTGTGGAACGCCCTTCCTACCGACATTAGATTAGCACCATCTCTAATGGTATTCCGCAAAAAAGTGAAGACCTGGCTGTTCGAGCAGGCGTTCGAATAATGAGTGCAATGATTGGTTAATGAACACTGGAATGGATCATTGGATGACGAATCTGGATCATGTTTTTGATGATGAGTCGATAGTGAATGGCTATTGTAGTAATTGTTTATTGTTTATTAATTGTGCAATTGTATTAAGTTGATAACTGCTTTTATACTGTAACATTGAATTCTGCTGTCTCTTGTTGTTGTGAACCACTGTGAGTCGCCTTCGGGCTGAGAACAGCGGTATACAAGTAAGGTAAATAAATAAATAAATAAATAAATACATGCGTATATATTTGTTTCATTTTTTATGAACATGTAAATTGAACATTAAAAACATATAAAAAGTGTGGCTTCTTGGGCCATATGTAGCCCACCAAGACCAATGCTGTTGACCATCAAGCTTATGATAAGGATAACTTGCCTCTCATGGATGTGTTGTTACTTCTAGAAACTTTAAAATAGCTTACAGGCCCTTCTGTGTTGTTTAACATTTGAAATTCCTATTTTCCCCCCTTAAGCCTGGGAGTTGACATGTGGCAGCTTGTGCTTTCATTGCATTGGTTGGAAGCATAGCTCCATCATGCCTTAGTCCCAGTGTCTTTGTTCCAGCAGCCATTGCTTAGGCCTCCGAGGGAGAAAAGAGCAGCCAACGTCTGCTGGACTTTAATGCCCTCGTCCACTGCCATCCCATTTTTCTGTCACATCTTATTGTGATTATAAATGTGAGGTCCAGGAACTGTCAAATTAGTGATTTGTAAGCCATCCTGGGAGCATTTTTGGCTGAAATGTGCGGTATAGATACTCCAAAGAAACAAAAAAAATGTTTTGACATTTTTTGACAGTTTGTATGGTCTGGGGAGCATTTGCTCACTTAAGAATAGCACACACTGGCTAATTAATTAACTTGGCTTGCTTAATGCAACCAATTAATTACATCCTACAAAGCAAATGCAAACAATCCATTTAGACAATAACGCTCCTAAAAGGTCTTTGTAACCCAAACCATGAAAATCCTCATAATAATTGGAAAATACTAATGCTGGTGGCAGTATAGAATCATAGAATCAAAGAGTTGGAAGAGACTTCCTGGGCCATCCAGTCCAACCCCCTGCCAAGAAGCAGGAATATTGCATTCAAATCACCCCTGACAGATGGCCATCCAGCCTCTGTTTAAAAGCTTCCAAAGAAGGAGCCTCCACCACACTCCGGGGCAGAGAGTTCAATTGCTGAACGGCTCTCACAGTCACAGTCTCATGTTCAGATGGAATCTCCTCTCTTGCAGTTTGAAGCCATTGCTCCATTGCGTCCTAGTCTCCAGGGAAGCACAAAACAAGCTTGCTCCCTCCTCCCTGTGGCTTCCTCTCACATATTTATACATGGCTATCATATCTTCTCTCATCCTTCTCTTCTTCAGGCTAAACATGCCCAGCCCCTTAAGCCGCTCCTCATAGCGCTTGTTCTCCAGACCCTTGATCATTTTAGTCACCCTCCTGTGGACACATTCCAGCTTGTCAATATCTCTCTTGAATTGTGGTGCCCAGAATTGGACACAATATTCCAGGTGTGGTCTAACCAGAGGAGAATAGAGGGGTAGCATTACTTCCCTAGATCTAGACACTATGCTCCTATTGATGCAGGACAAAATCCGCTCCTGTTAGCAACCTGGCTGCCGAACGCTGGACCATTTGAAGCTTCCGAGCAGTCTTCAAAGGCAACCCCACGTAGCTATATTTGGGCTGCAAAGGTCAACAGCAAGCTACACAATGGTCGGAAGCTCGCTCCAACCCAGGTTGGCTTCGAACTCATTACCTTCTGGTCAGTAGGAATCTAAATGCAATCCCGGTGCTATTCTATACTCTGTCAGTCAGATATGCTTTTTTTATGTTTTCTGTGTCAAAATGTGACTGTTTTTTGGCACAAAATGTGACTTTTTTCCAGCACTTGAGGGAGTATTTACTATTTTGGACATGTGCCCTATGAGGAACAAAACTTTTGAGAAGATGGAGGGCAGAATGAAAATGAGTCCCCATATAGACATAGAATCCTAGAATCAAAGAGTTGGAAGAGACCTCCTGGGCCATCCAGTCCAACCCCATTCTGCCAAGAAGCAGGAATATTGCATTCAAACCACCCCTGACAGATGGCCACTCAGCCTCTGTTTAAAAGCTTCCAAAGAAGGAGCCTCCGCCACACTCCGGGGCAGAGAGTTCCACTGTTGAACAGCTCTCACAGTCAGGAAGTTCTTCCTCATGTTCAGATGGAATCTCCTTTCTTGCAGTTTGAAGCCATTGTTCCGCGTCCTAGTCTCCAGGGAAGCAGAAAACAAGCTTGCTCCCTCCTCCCTGTGGCTTCCTCTCACATATTTATACATGGTTATCATATCTCCTCTCAACCTTCTCTTCTTCAGGCTAAACATGCCCAGCTCCTTAAGCTGCTCCTCATAGGGCTTGTTCTCCAGACCCTTGATCTGCTCCCTCCTCCTTGTGGCTTCCTCTCACATATTTATACATGGCTATCATATCTCCTCTCAGCCTCCTATTCTTAAGGCTAAACATGCCCAGCTCCTTAAGCTGCTCCTCATAGGGCTTGTTCTCCAGACCCTTGATCTGCTCCCTCCTCCCTGTGGCTTCCTCTCACATATTTATACATGGCTATCATATCTCCTCTCAGCCTCCTATTCTTAAGGCTAAACATGCCCAGCTCCTTAAGCCGCTCCTCATAGGGCTTGTTCTCCAGATCATTTTAGTGAACTGCTTAAAGTTTTCCTTCCATGCCAGTATTTCTTTTCATGTGATGCGTCATTTATCACTTGGACCGTGTCACTGTGAAATGCATTTATCAAGCATTGGAGAGAGCACAATAAACTTTTAATGCTGTTACTTTTTTTAAAGCACATGGCGGTGCTTACCGCTCTGTAATTGATGGAGGCTGTCCTATGAAACAATTAATGATGACATTATTAGCTTATTAATGATCTCTGTTCAGCAGTTGCCTCTTGCTGCAGGGACCCGAGCTATATTTAAATTATACCGGTTGACCTTCTTTTACATATTTAGCAGGTAAAAGGTTATTTAAGTGCTTAAGAAGAATTACCGTGTCTCTAGTTGACCTGATAATTGGTATCATTGTTTCTTTGAAGAGATAATTGTACTGGATGACATTCAGAGATAGAAGCTTGGGCATGGATTATGCATCTACACAACGTCTGTTTTTGTCTGCATATCTCTCCATTACAAAGGCACTCTACCACTGTTTCAATATTAATTCCAATAAGAGTCAATATATAATTATATACAGGAGGAAAAAGTGGATAGAAATGCTCTTAGCTGAATTTATTCAGAAGCCAAGAGAAACCACGTCCAGCTTCTGATGATTTTGAACAGAACTTTGTAGGTTTCCCAGTGATGTTTTTTGTTTTGTTTTGTTTAAAAAACTAGGATAGACAACTGGTTGACCAGAAGTTGTTTCAGCCATTTTTCCCCAGTTTCAAATGCTAACAATATTTTATCCTTGCTTGGTAGAGGTTCATAAAGCAACCAATAGTGAAAGGACCAAGGCAGTGACATCTCCAGCTCATCCCTTGTTTGGGTATCAGCCAGCATGTCAACGACTTAAATCAAGAAATAGTATTCTAAGATCTACAGACACACTTGCTGGAACACCTCAGCAAGCGAGAGTCCAAAAGTGGCAGGCTCAAACCCAGAACCTCAATCCATGACTGACAATAATAATAATAATAATAATAATAATAATAATAATAATAATCCTTTATTTATACCCCGCTACCATCTCCCGGAGGACTCGGTGAGGCTTACAAGAGGCCAAATACATCAATAAAAACAACACATCAATACAGACAATAAATAAACTCATAAGCAAAGCAATAAACAGTAATAATAACACCACGATGCATTAGAAACCTATGGCAGGGCCAAATGTAATAATTAAAAATGTAAAATGCTGGACATGACCAGGTGACATATAACTAGGATAGGTATTTGGAGAGAGATGGAGACAATCCTAGATCATTAGTAAAGTGCGATTAGGGACATGTTGCTTAGGGTTCCTTATTCTGGGAAGGCACACTAGAATAACCATGTTTTCAGCCTCCTCTTAAAGACTGCCAGAGTTGGGACATGTCTAATGTTCTTGGGGAGCGAGTTCCAGAGTTGAGGGGCCACCACCGAGAAGACCCTATCCCTCGTCCCCACCAATCATGCTTGCGATAGAGGTGGGATCGTGAGCAGGGCCTCTCCAGATGAACGAAGAGATCATGTGGGTTCGTACACAGAGATGCGGTCACACAGGTAGGTGGGTCTCAAACTGTTTAGGGCTTTGTAGGTAAGTGTTGGGGTTCAGCCTGTGTGTGAACCTGTACCTGACTCTCTGATTGTATTTCCTGATGTTAATGATCCTGAGGTCAATGTAGAAGATGACAGTTTGTGTAGTGAAAATCCTGCTACTTTGGAAAGCAAAAGTCCAAATTCCCATGAGAATGATTCAGAGCCAAGCGTTGAACTTTCACTCCCTTTTAGCTCTTCAAATGCTCTGACACTTGGTCCCTCTAACGAGGATAGACGGGGGCAGATTTGGCAAAGCAGAGGCGAAGTGCAGAGTTTACGGAGGTCAGCTAGATTAAGAGAAAAGCAGGCACGTCTCGAAATAGATTTCTATGCATTAAAAACGCTTGGCCTGGATGCCCATTTAGTCTAGGCATCGTTTCAGATTCATGTGCAGGCTTTTGCAGTTCTCCTGCTTCCTGTGGCTTTGTTCCAAGGAGTTATTCTAGTGCTTCAAATACAGTTAGTGGATTGCTAACAGGTTCCAGGATTTAGCAGTGTTACTGTGGATTTTTGATTTTGTTCATGGACATTTCTTGTTGCTGATTTTTACTGTGGCTTTTTACCTTGCATTTTTCCTCTATTTTTGTACTCATCTTTCATCAATAAAAAAGGAT
The DNA here is from genome assembly GCF_037176765.1 of Anolis sagrei. Lineage (NCBI taxonomy): Eukaryota > Metazoa > Chordata > Lepidosauria > Squamata > Anolidae > Anolis > Anolis sagrei. The sequence continues at coordinate 10,039,684 of NC_090027.1, read as the reverse complement.
TGTTTTTTCCTGAAGTCAAGTGTGGTGGATTGTTGTCTTAGGGTCCTGTTTCCTGCTCTGGGTTGCAACAGTAAGCACCTGCACCTTGAATTGGGACCGGAAAATGAACGGCAGCCAATGGAGCTCCTTGAACAGGAGAGACTCCCCCCTGGGCACACAGAAGACTGGGTGACTTGGAAGATGCTGAACAGACTGTGCTCTGGCACCACGAGATGCAGAGTCAATCTTACGAAATGGGGCCACAAAGTGGAATCCACGACATGCGAGTGTGGAGAAGAGCGAACCACAGACCACCTACTGCAATGCAACCTGAGCCCTGCTACATGTACAATGGAGGACCTCCTTGCGGCAACACCAGAGGCACTCCAAGTGGCCAGCTACTGGTCAAAGGACATTTAATCAACTACCAAGCTTGCAAACTTTGTGCTTTGTTTATTGGTTTGTTTGTTTAAAATGCAATACAACTGTTTGGTTTGCTCCTGACACGATAAATAAATAAAAGGTTCATATTATGAGTTATCCTTGCTTGGTGTGAATAATAAAAGAGAGAAAAGATGTCTCTAGGGCTGAATCAGGTGTGATATTCATCACATAGTTTGCACTGCCCTTCCTGTTTAACACAAGCTTCTTCAACTTCAGACTGAGAGCAAAACAAAAACATGGGAAGGGTGCCAAGTTGGATTATAGCATTATTATTCCTCTTTAACTGCCATTGTTTGATCCTATGGAAACCTGGGATTGTATGTTCAGGGATGGTTATTTAGGATTCCTGGCCAGAGCATTCCAGTGCCCTAAACAACTGCAAACTTCAGGATTCCTATATGAACCCATTAGACATGTGCATTCTGACCAAAAGGCATGCTGTTTTCAGGTCTGTTTACATCTCACCCCTTATTTCGTTTACTGGAAAGTTACCCAAAAGGGGAGAGGTGTTTCCAGAGGTTTAGCACAGCTGGTAAATCATCAGCAATTATAAGATCTATCAACCAAAAGGTTACAAGTTTGAAGCTCCGGGTTGGCATGAACTGCCAACTGTCAGCCTAGCTTATTGTTTACCTAAGCAATGAGAAAACAGCTTTAGCTGTGATTAGAGAAATTAGCTAAAAGCGGGGGAGTTGTTTTACGACGCCATAAAGAAAAAAGATCAGAAAATGCTGGGTGACGAAAAGAAAGGAGGAAGTCCTAATGGATCTTCGTCATAGAACATAGAGCAACAGCACCCCTTCGAGCACTCGAGTCCAACCTTCCATGGCACCAAAAACAGCTGAAACAAACAATCTCCCTCTGTTCTGTTCTGTCTGTCTGTGTATTATCTATACAAAGTGGCATTGAATGCTTGCCATGTATATGTAGTGTGATCCACCCTGAGTCCCCTTCGGGGTGAGAAGGGCGGAATATAAATAAAGTGTTATTATTACTATTATTTTACTGACACAAGAGCACAGTATGTCACAGCAAACGAGATCTATATGCTGGATTTCGTATCAAAAAGTCACAAGTCAAACACTTCCCAAGCATCTAGGATTATGTGATTTATTATTATTATTATTATTATTATTATTATTATTATTTGGCAGAGATTCAGCCCATTGGCCACAATGGGGAACTTTAAAGGCTCAATCCTCAGCAATTTTAAGGCCTATCTGCATGAAACACATCTTAGTTGTAGTGTTCCGTCTCCCAGGAGACTGGTTTGCATTGCTTTTTTAGTTGCTTGGAGTGGCTGCCCCTTGCCTTTCTCTCAGGAGCTGCTGCAGCCTTGCAAAGCCTGGAGTTTAACAGCCAAAGGCGGGAAAAGCCAGCCTGCAAACTCTTTGCAATGATTGGCCGAGGGAGCAACTCTTTGAGCCTGCCCCTGCTCCCGGGGAAAGACTTCCATTTTGGAGTCCTCCCTGCCTGCTCAATTCTGAAGAAGGAATCTGATGTGCTGGTGGACAGAAAAGGTAGCTCCGACAAACCACTGCAAAAACAATTGAGATATTATAGTTAGATAAGCTTAATTGAGTTATAGATAGGAATTGAGAAATTAAGATAGACAGAGAAGTTTATTGAGAAGAATTGAGCTATAGTTAGATAGATTATAAGAGAGTTATAGAGTATAAAGAAAAATAGATATTGAGCTTTGAGAATTGAGTTTTATAGAGTCTTATAGAGAGCGAGAGACTGCATTGCCTTATCTCCAAGGCTAATCTGGAGCTTAGATAGATAGGGAAAGATTTGTTCTTTCTAAAAGACAACAGCTCTGGATTAGGGTGAAGGATCCCTGGATCTCTTTGCCACTTGGGGAAAGGCTGACTCAGTAACTGGTGGAGAAGAGAAAGAAGAAATATCTATTTGGTTTATCAATTGACTGTTCTGTTTGCAACTTTGAGAAATAAATATCCTTTTATGATGTTTAGAACTTGTAATAGACTCAGTTGCTGAGAATCTCAATCTTCTCAAGAAAAGCACCGGCAGTTCGCCCAGACATAGGGAACAGCACATCATAGTTTTGTTTTTAAAAGTGTCTGGGTGTAACGGCATTGTAGACCCCATTTCCAACTGCAGGCCTGCCAAGTTTCAAAACAATTCACCAATCTACTGATTTTTTAAAAAGAATTATTTAAAGTTTTAACCATAACATTTTTAAAAATAAGACATATCACAAGAGAGGATTCTGGAATTGTAATTGCTGTGTCCATTCTCAGTCAATTCAAGTATGGACACCACCAGCCTTTTTACTGGCTGAGAGACACTCAGAGCTCTGAAGAATTTTTCAATGGCCACCCCATGCTAGTGCCACGGGGAAAGTGAGTTCCCAGGTTCCTCTCTGGAGAAGGAGATAACCTTCCAAGAAAAAAATGGAGGAAGTTTCTTCTGCCAGTTAGAGAAAAAGATGTCACAGATCCCCCTGCCTCAGGTATTGTGTGGACATAACTCTTTCCAAAAATATCGGCTCTCTGAATCTGTTTTGCTGGTCCTTTTGTCTATCTCTTCGGAAATTAAACAAAAATGGTCCTCTGAAAGCTGCAAATTATTTATTATTATTTATTTATTTACTGCGTTTATATATCGCAATTCTCAGCCCAAGGGCGACTCATTGCGGTGTACAACATGGAAAAACAAGAGCAAATTACAAAACATAGTGTAAAATAATCCACAATTCATCATTATCAGAAAAACATCTTATCAAAACATCAACATTACTACAAAAGCCATTCCGAATTGTCTCATCGTCAAACCCACAATCCGATATCATTTCCGTTGTTCCATTCCTATGGTCAATTTACCAGTCATTGCACTTCTTGATCAAATGCCTTCTTAAACAGCCAGGTCTTTAACTTCCTGCGGAATATCAACAGGGAGGGGGTTAGCCTGATGTCCACGGGAAGGGTGTTCCACAGCCGAGGAGCCACCACCGAGAAGGCCCTATCTCTCGTCCCCACCAGCTGTGCCTGTGACGCAGGCGGGATCGAGAGCAGGGCCTCCCCGGAAGATTTCAAAGTCCTCGTGGGCTCATAGGCCGAGAGGCGGTCAGTTAGATATTTTGGGTCGGATCCGTTTAGGGCTTTATAGGCCAATGCCAGCACCTTGAATTGAGCCCGGTAGCAGATCGGCAGCCAGTGGAGCTGGTACAGCAGGGGAGTTGTATGCTCCCTGCGTCCCGCTCCTGTTAGTATCATGGTTGCCGCACGTTGGACCAGTTGGAGCTTCCGGGCCGTCTTCAAAGGCAACCCCACGTAGAGAGAGTTGCAGTAGTCTATAAACGGGATGTAACCAGAGCGTGGACTACCGTGGCCAAGTCAGACTTCCCAAGGTACGGGCGCAGCTGGTGCACGAGCCTAACCTGTGCAAATGCTGCCCTGGTCACCGCCGAGACCTGGGGCTCCAGGCTCAGTGATGAATCCAGGATCACACCCAAGCTGCGAACCTGCGCCTTCAAATATTTTCGTTAATAGTGGTTCAGGCTCTTTGTTAAATATACCATTAAAAGTCATTGATATCCTCCTGTTAAAATCGTTTTTCAGTTAACATCATCTGGCCATTTTGTGTTCATTATTCATAGTTCCATGTTATCTATTCTGCTGCATTCTCAAAAACTTGCTCAAAGAACCAAGTTATTACCTTTTTTCAGAAAGTCAGGAGGGAGGGAGACGATCCAATATCCCTGGGGAGGGAGTTCCATAGCTGGGGTGCCACCACTGAGAAGGCCCTGTTCCTCATCCCATCCCTCATTCCATCCTCCCCGCTTGCGATGGAGGAGGGATCGAGAGCAGGGCCTCCCCAGGTGATCTTAAGCTATATGAGAAGATCGGAGTGTCATTGAACATCGAGAAAACCAAAGTGCTCTTCCAGCAGTCACCAGCCAATCCCTCTCCAATGCCAGAAATACAGATTAATGGTGTAACATTAGAAAATGTTGAACATTTCTGCTACCTTGGCAGCCACCTCTCCACAAAAGTCAACATTGACACTGAGATACCACAATGCCTGAGCTCTGTGAATCCAGCTTTTTTCCGAATGAAGCAGAGAGTGTTTGAGGACCAGGACATCCGTAGGGATACCAAGGTGCTTGTTTATAAAGCTATTGTCCTTCAAACCCTTCTATACGCCTGCAAGACGTGTACTGTCTACAGATGTCTCATGCAACTCCTGGAATGATTCCCTCTGCACTGCCTCTGGAAAATCCTGCAAATCTCTCGGGAAGAAATGAAATTTTGAACAGATGAAATGTAAGAATTGTGGCTTGAGACGGGTGGAGGGGAGCACTGTGGTGATAAAAAGGAAAAATGAGAAAAGGGCGGGGGGGGGGGGGGGGGAAATGCTAAAGCAAAATAATAAAACAACATGTTAAAGAGGCTGATGTACAAAATGCAATAGTATGTAATAAATGTGATAAATCAATAAAAATTATTTTAAAAAATCTCTCGGGAGGACAAGCAGACAAATGTCAGCGTACTGGAAAAAGCAAAAGACCACCAGCACTGAAGCAATGGTCCTCCGCCATCACCTCCGCTGGACCAGCCATGTTGTCCGGATGCCCGACCACCGTCTCCCAAAGCAGTTGCTCTATTCCGAACTCAAAAACGGAAAACAGAATGTTGGTGGGCAGGAAAAGAGATGTTAATATGGGCTCAAAGCCAACCTTAAAAACTCTGGCATAGACACGGAGAACTGGGAAGCCCTGGTCCTTGAGCACTCCAACTGGAGGTCAGCTGTGACCAGCAGTGCTGTAGAATTTGAAGAGGCATGAATGGAGGGCAAAAGAGAGAAATGTGTCAAGAGGAAGGTGCGTCAAACCAACCCCAACCAAGAGCACCTTCCACCTGGAAACCAATGCCCTCACTGCGGGAGAACATGTAGGTCAAGAATAGGGCTCCACAGTCACCTATGGACCCACCAGAACACTGCTCTTGGAAGACTATCCTAGTTGGACAACGAGGGATCACCTACGTAATAGATATAGATATATAGATATAGTCAGACGAGGGCAAACCCCCCAAAAAATGTCAAGTCCAGATTTGGTCCCCAGACTCGTGACATAAAGAATTTGGCAACATCTCATTCTCTATTGTTCTTCTGGGTGTAAGCCTGTCAGATTAAACCTTTGTCAGGAATCCCAATTATAATTATGTAAAACATACATCCTGAATTGTGGCAATAAAGAAGAGAGACAGTAAGTATTGTCCTTCTGCCCTTTAGGGTTAAGTGTCTTCTGAGCATCAATCTGTTTAACTGACCACAGCTTTTAACTAGAACAAGAGAGCTTGCATTTACAGCGCAGCCATAAATCTGCCAATGGTTATGCTCAGGTCCCCACCTCCAATGGGAGGTAATTTGCTTTTATGTCAGGCAGTCTCAAGGATACCACCTTAATGGGGTTCTAGAGAGCTTTTTAGAATCTATGGTGCAAAATGGGATGAGGATGAAATGATAGCATCAGCACTCATATATCTGCCTTCCTTGCTTGATCCTTTTTGGCAGATCAAAGATAAGTAAGAACAAAACCACTTTCAGAACAAAGAGTGTGTATCATTCTGCTGGGTTTCTTAGCTTTGTTCCTTTTCCATAAGCTTCTTTAGCCTTTCTTTCACTGAGGAATAGTAGTCATAATAGCTAAACATATCACTAAAGCAAAACAGCAGAGAGGAAACAACCAGACACATCTTAATACCTCTCAACAAAAGATTTTCCCAGGCTCAGCCAGGCCTTCAAATGCTAATGAAGGTGGTCAGTTGAAACATTCACACCTAGCTCCAGCAGAGAAGAGTTCTTTGCCCCACCCCAGCCATTCCACAGATATATAAACCCATTGTCCTAATTCCAACAGACCTCACTACCTCTGAGGATGCTTGCCATAGATGCAGGTGAAACGTCAGGAGAAATGCCTCTAGAACATGGCCCTATAGCCCGAAAAAACCCACAAGAGCATATATTTATTATTTATTTGCCGCATTTGTATAATAATAATAATAATAATAATAATAACAACAACAACACTTTATTTGTACCCCGCTACCATCTCCCCAAGGGACTCGGTGCGGCTTACATGAGGCCGAGCCCAAATACAACAATACAAGCAATAACAACAACAATACAAGCAATTAAAATAAAAAACATGGACAATAAGATATGCAAAATTAACAATAAGACAACACACAATTAAAACTGTGGGAAGGCCAAATGTAAAATTAAAAATGAAAATAATGCTGGAGCATGGGCGAAAAGGTGGTAGTGGCGTTTGTGGAAAACATACCTAAAATGTAAAGTGCTTCGGAGGACAAACCAATCAGGAGTTAGCTGACTCCTCTCCTTGCCTCTCTGCCTATACCATCATGTCCACCATCCTGAGCTGCCTTCCCAACATGGAGGCCAGCTCACTGACTTCCAGGCTGCGGCCTAGCAAAGGTATGAGTTCATGACAGGGGACCATCAGGAGCCCAGGTGTGTCTCAGATGGAAAAAGTCAAGTACTTTTGTGGCATGATTTTCAGGAATAAATTGGTTACCTTCTGCTATAAACATATGAAAACAGGGCATAAAGCCTTGATTAAATGATACACACCAAACTGACCAAGGCTTAACCCTTATTATCCAGCCTGGTGTCCTTGCCCTTAGCAAAACTATAAGTTACTATCTCTTATGGGGGCGGGGGGTCATGTTCGACATCAGAACCATGCTGTCTTGGGAAAAGGCAGCAACTGTATTCACGAGAGTCCTTTCTATGCTGTAACTGTGTTCAGTCAAAATGGGAAAGGAAGTAGGTTATGGACATATGCACTCAGGCCACTATTGGCAGAATTTAGTCGAGGCATTCAGAAAAAAGGGTTTGGAATAAAGCTAAGGGGCAGCATTTACCAGTCTCTGTTTTATATCTTCTATCTTGAAGCCACAGGAGTTCAGGAAGAATGAAACTATTGGGTTGTTGTAGGTTTTTTCGGGCTATATGGCCTTGGTCTAGAGGCATTCTCTCCTGACGTTTTGCCTGCATCAATGGCAAGCATCCTCAGAGATAGTGAGGTCTGTTGGAACTAGGCAAAAGGGTTTATATATCTGTGGAATGACCAGGGTGGGACAAAGGACTCTTGTCTGTTGGAGCTAGGTGGGAATGTTCCAACTGACCACCTTGATTAGCATACAGTGGCCTGACTGTGCCTGGGGGAATCTTTTGTTGAGAGGTGATTTGATGTGCCTGATTGTTTACTCTCTGTTGTTTTGCTGTTGTAATTTTTGAGTTTTTTAATACTGGTAGCCAGATTTTGTTCATTTTCATGGTTTCCTCCTTTCTGTTGAAATTGTCCACATGCTTCTTGTGGATTTCAATGGCTTCTCTGTGTATTCTGACATGGTGGTTGTGAGAGTGGTCCAGCATTTCTGTGTTCTCGAATAATCTGCTCTGTCCAGGTTGGTTCCTCAGGTGCTCTGCTATGGCTGACTTCTCTGGTTGAAGTAGTCTGCAGTGCCTTTCATGTTCCTTGATTTGTGTTTGGGCAATGCTGCTGCGTTTGGTGGTCCCTCTGTAGACTTGTCCACAGCTGCATGGTACACGGTAGACTCCTGCAGAAGTGAGAGGATCCCTCTTGTCCTTTGCTGAACGTAGCTTTTGATGGATTTTCTTGGTGGGTCTGGAGATAGTTTGTATGTTGTGTTTCCTCATCAGCTTCCCTATGCGGTCAGTGGTTCCCTTGATGTATGGCAGGAACACTTTTCCTCTGGGTGGATCTTCGTCTTGACTCTCGTGGTTTGTTCTCGGTCTTGCAGCTCTTCTGATGTCTGAGGTGGAGTATCCACCTCAGAAACTATTCCTAATGCACCATTTAAGTTATACAGGCTGATGATCAGGCCACAACGTTGTGAATGAAACCAGAAACCTGCTTCAGACAATAAAACTGTGCTATGAACCAGAGCATATAACTCAATAGGCCATGTCCTGTCATGCCATGCCATATTTCAATGTATTTATTTGTCAAAGGAACAACAATTAACAAAAACAAATATCAATTTCCTTGATACAACGAGAAGGAAGAAATAGGAGTGCAGGGAGAAGTCGTCAGCAGAGCAATTATGTAGATTATGTAGAAATACTGTTAGGGTCACTTTTGCAAGACCTTGCATATTTTTAATTCAAAATCTTTGTAACAGTTTTATGAAATGAGGCCTATCTCTCCTTTCCTCAAAGTAATTTACATTCTGGATATGTCATGGGGACAGTTATGAGCCAGGCGAACCTTCTAATATAATAAGTATGAGGAAATCATCTTGCATTATTCATGTTAATTATGCTGAACCAAACACTGTGGACGGAAAAGTGTATTTGCCAATGAAAAATCCTTTTTGGACTCACAGAAACGTTTAAAATAGATTGTACCACGTTTCTTTTCTGAAGATTAAACCCGAAGGTGATGAGAACATTCAGAAAACATAGGCCAGGGCAAAGCTGGCCTATGTGGACAAGTCTACATTGTTGTTGTTTGTTCATTCAGTTGTTTCCGACTCTTCATGTCCTCATGGACCAGTCCACGCCACAGCTCCCTGTTGGCCGTCACCATCCCTCAGCTCCTTCAAGGTCAATCTAGTCACTTTAAGCATGCCATCCATCCATCTTGCCCTTGGTCGGCCCCTCTTCCTTTTTTCCTTCCATTTTCCCCAGCATCATTGTCTTCTCTAAGCTCTCCTTTCTTCTCATGATGTGGCCAAAGTCGTTCATTTTTGCCTCTACTATTCTTCCATCCAATGAGCAGTCGGGCTTTATTTCCTGGAGGATGGACTGGTTGGATCTTCTCGCAGTCCAAGGCACTCTCAGAACTTTCCTCCAACACCACAGTTCAAAAGCATCTCTCTTCCTTCGCTCAGCCTTCCCTAAGGTCCAGCTCTCACATCCGTAGGTGACTACAGGGAAGACCATTGCTTTTATTATGTGGATCTTTGTTGCCAGTGTGATATCTCTACTCTTCACTATTTTATTGAGATTTGACATTGCTCTCCTCCCAAGAAGTAAGTGTCTCCTGCAGTCTTCATCTGCAGTCATCTTTGCACCTAGAAATACAAAGTTTGTCACTGCTTCCACGTTTTCTCCCTCTATTTCCCAGTTTTCAAGTCTACATAGGGACCACCAAACGCAGCATTGCCAATGCCCAAAGGACAAGAGGGATCCTCTCACTTCTGCAGGAGTCTACCGTGTACCATGCAGCTGTGGACAAGTCTACAGAGGGACCACCAAACGCAGCAGCATTGCCCAAACACGAATCAAGGAACATGAAAGACAATGCAGACTACTTCAACCAGACTAGTCAGCCATAGCAGAGCACCTGATGAACCAACCTGGACACAGCATATTATTTGAGAACACAGAAATGCTGGACCACTCTCACAACCACCATGTCAAACTACACACAGAAGCCATTGAAATGAACAAACATGTGGACAATTTCAACAGAAAGGAGGAAACCATGAAAATGAACAAAATCTGGCTACCAGTATTAAAACGCTCTAAAATCATAACAGCAAAATAACATTCAATCACAGGGAAACTCCAGAGAGGAAACAATCAGGGACAGCTAATCACCAATCAACAAAAGATTCACCCAGGCACTAACAAGCCACACCAAAAATTGCCAGGCCATCAAAGGTTAATCAAGATGGCCAACTGAAACATTCACACCCAGCTCCAACAAACAAGAGTTCTTTGTCCCACCCTGGTCATTCCACAGATATATTGTAGCAGCAGATAGGAGAGGTAATACCAAAAGAGATCCTTTCCGGAGAAAGAAAAGTACAGCTTTATTTCCAGCTGGGACCCTGGAGTGGAGCTGTGTCCAAAAGCAACCAGAGTGAGGATAAAGGCGTTGACTTCCCCTTTTTATACATCCTCAATGCAGGCAAACAAAGAAACATGCTTCTACATACATTGACATTCATTATGTCACTTTAAGCATCACAGAAATATAAAATTCAATCTTCCAACATGTGAGAGGCATGCCTATATTTTTTTTTTCTAAGAGCAGTTTACAGCTTACACCAATCCATCCATCAAGGGGCCTCCTTTGACCTGTCAGGAGGGAGAGAGATTCCTTACTTAGAAGGAAGACGCTATAGCCTGGGCTATGTTGTACTAGCCTCTCTGGAATGTATAGATAACATCCCCCTTCTCTTCCCCCTTTCAACACAGATCTCCTTCAGCATTGTATTGTTGAAGGCTTTCATGGCCAGAATCACTGGGTTGTTGTAGGTTTTTTCGGGCTATATGGCCATGGTCTAGAGCAGGCATCCTCAAACTGCGGCCCTCCAGCTGTTTGGGCCTCCAACTCCCAGAAGCCCTGTCCAGCTTGTTCAATACTCTGGAATTCTGGGAGTTGGAGGCCAAAACAGCTGGAGGGCCACAGTTTGAGGATGCCTGGTCTAGAGGCATTCTCTCCTGACGTTTCGCCTGCATCTATGGCAAGCATCCTCAGAGGTAGTGAGATCTGTTGGAACTAGGAAAAAGAGTTTATATATCTGTGGAATGACCAGGGTGGAACACAGGACTCTTGTCTGCTGGAGCTATGTGTGAATGTTTCAACTGACCACCTTGATTAGCATATAATGGCCTGACAGTGCCTGGAGCAAACTTTTGTTGAGAGGTGATTAGATATCCTTGTTTGTTTCCTCTCTGTTGTTGGTATTGTAATTTTAGGCACTGTCAGGCCATTATATGCTAATCAAGGTGGTCAGTTGAAACATTCACACCTAGCTCCAGCAGACAAGAGTCCTGTGTCCCACCCTGCTCATTCCACAGATATATAAACCCTTTTTCCTAGTTCCAACAGACCTCACTACCTCTGAGGATGCTTGCCATAGATGCAGGCGAAATGTCAGGAGAGAATGCCTCTAGACCACAGCCATATAGTCCTGCAGTATTCCTTCTCTGGCCTGCTGGCTTTCTTACATAGACAGAACCTGATTTTTCTATGCATTTAAGTTATTTATTTACATTATTTCTATCCCGCGCATTTCAGCCCACAGGCGACTCAGAGTGGTAAAGTTATTGTAAAGTACATACAATTTATGTACCAATATATTTCCAATATCTCCCCATTAAGATAAACCCAATTTTCCTAGTTCCAACAGACCTCACAACCTCTGAGGATGCTTGCCATAGATGCAGGCAAAACGTCAGGAGAGAATGCTTCTAGAACACAGCCACATAACCTGAAAAACCTACAATAACCTTGTGATTCCAGCCATGAAAGCCTTCAACAATCCAAGTATACAGTTGTTTAGGAAGATTCAAGTTAGAAGAAGATAGATCTTCTTCTTCAGATTAGAAGAGGACAAACATCCTTGAACTGAATGGGAGTCACTCAGTTTTACTGGGTGAGAAGTTGAAAAGTGTTAGATATAGACAGTGTTGTCAGTTTTGCTTTCTCTCAAGACCAATTTTCCCATCCAATTTATGGAAAAAACACTGAATAATGGAAAGGTCTTAAAGTGGAAGGACATAGACAAAGAGGGAAACCGCACTATAGGTGGATTGAATCAGACATGGGAACAGTGCTGTAGGGCCTTCCATTTGCAGGGTCACCATAAGTCAAATCAGATGGCACAAATCAAAATAAATTTCAACACAGCACAGAGAAACACATTTCACTTGTCTGCCACAGAGCTGTTAAAGACTTTCTGTTCAAATTTTAACATCTCAAGTTGTTTCCATCAGATTTACCAAAAAAAATGTATTTTGAAATGTCCTTATCAATAAGCAAAAGACACAAACAATTTACTCATCGGTAGTTAAGAAGTAAATTTAGACGGGGGAAGGGGGAATGATTTCATAAGACTCCAGAAGCACTGACTCATGTTAATAACTGCGAAATGCTTTTACTAACCCAAAGTAGCAAACAATTCCTCCAACCTCGATTGTATAACAATCAGGTTTTGCTTCCCAAACTCCTACAGATGCAACATATAATTCTGCCTAAACTTGCCTGAACTTTGGAATTAATTCCATCCATGTACTTCGATGCACCTCTGGCGAATAATTTTGACATTGCTTCCCACCGTATCAACAGATGCAGTAATTGTTCTTTAAGCATTTGTACATTTGGCATCTAGCTCAGTACAAACCATTTAAAGCAAAGTGCTTCTATTTTTGAACAGCGTAGATCGCGTTTTTAGTGTTGCCTATGCCACGAGCCTTTAAAGTATGCAAAATGACATTTGATATGGTGATGGGGTAGATGCTTGATGCTACAGTTGTCAGATCTGCAATGGCATCATTCAGATGTTTTTATTTTACAACTGATTTTACTTGTGGAACGTGCCACTCGATTAGACAGCCTGTTCCTTTTAATTTAACCATTGTTGTTCATTCATTCAGTCGTCTCCGACTCTTCGTGATCTCATGGACCAGCCCACGCCAGAGCTCCCTGTCGGCCGTCACCACCCCCAGCTCCTTCAAGGTCAGTCCAGTCACTTCAAGGATGCCATCCATCCATCTTGCCCTTGGTCGGCCCTTCTTCCTTTTACCTTCCACTTTCCCCAGCATCATTGTCTTCTCTAGGCTTTGCTGTCTCCTCATGATGTGGCCAAAGGACTTCAACTTTGTCTCTAGTCTCCTTCCCTCCAGTGAGCAGTCGGGCTTTATTTCCTGGAGGATGGACTGGTTGGATCTTCTCGCAGTCCAAGGCACTCTCAGGACTTTTCTCCAACACCACAGCTCAAAAGCATCTCTCTTCCTTGGCTCAGCCTTCCCTAAGGTCCAGCTCTCACATCCGTAGGTGACTACAGGGAATACCATGGCTTTGACTAGGCGGATCTTCATTGCCAGTGTGATGTCTCTACTCTTCACTATTTTATCGAGATTGGACATTGCTCTCCTCCTAAGAAGCAAGCGTCTTCTGATTTCCTGGCCACAATCTGCATCTGCAGTCATCTTTGCGCCTAGAAATACAAAGTCTGTCACGGCCTCCACAATTTCTCCCTCTATTTTCCAGTTGTCAATCATTCTTGTTGCCATAAGCTTGGTTTTTTTGATGTTTAGCTGCAACCCAGCTTTTGCGCTTTCTTCTTTCACCTTGATTAGAAGGCTCCTCGGCTCCTCCTCGCTTTCGGCCATCAGAGTGGTGTCATCTGCATATCTGAGGTTGTTAATGTTTCTTCCAGCAATTTTCACCCCAGCTTTGCATTAATCAAGCCCCGCACATACAATGATGTGTTCTGCATACACGTTAAAACCATTTAACCATTACGATGGCATTATCAAGTCCTGCCTGGAGCAGGGAAGGAAAAGAGAATTCCAAGATGGCAGGCACCATCTGGAGAAGACTGGCAATTCTCTCAAGGCACTGCAAGAGACAGATCGTGGTTGTCCCCAAGCAGAAACTGAAGATTGGAAGGTCAAAATGCTTCTTCTTGTGGATTAATGTAAATTAAAAAGCTGGGAGCAAAGGGTCAGGCAAGGCTCTGCCCCACTTTAAATACAGGATGCTGAGCTAATGAGGCCAGTTGGACTGATTAACTGCTGTTTCAGGCCCGTAGCCACGTTGTCCGGATGCCCGACCACTGTCTCTCAAAGCAGTTGCTCTACTTCGAACCCAAGAACAGAAAACGGAATGTTGGTGGGCAGGAAAAGAGATTTAAAGATGGGCTTGAAGCCAACCTCAAAAACTCTGGCATAGACACAGAGAACTGGGAAGCCCTGGCCCTTGAGCGCTCCACTGGAGGTCAGCTGTGACCAGCAGTGTTGTGTAATTTGAAGAGGTACGAGTGGAGGCCGAAAGAGAGAAACGTGCCAAGAGGAAGGTATGTCAAGCCAACCCCAACCAGGACTGCCTTCCACCTGGAAACTGGTGCCCTCACTGTGGGAGAAGATGCAAATCAAGAATAGGGCTCCACAGTCACCTACGGACCCACCGCCAGAACCCCAAACTTGGAGAACCATCATCCTCGGACTACAAGGGATCGCCTAAGTAAAAGTGTATATATGGCTTCCAAATCCTGCCTACCCTCAATTTCTGAAGATATCAGAGAAGTGTAGGACGCTCATCAGAATCCTATTGGGTTGGGTTTATTCTCTGGGAAAGCGGGCTTTGGAAAGAAGTTCTTCCCTGCTGCTAATTTGACACAAGTTGTGCGTCCTTGTGAACCCATGTGGATGCAAAGGACCCTTGGCTTTGTTCTCTCCAATGCCAGAAATGCAGCTTAATGGTGTAACATTAGTAAATGTTGACCATTTCTGCTCCCTTGGCAGCCACCTCTCCACCAAAGTCAACATTGACACTGATATACAACACTGCCTGAGCTCTGCAAGTGCAGCTTTTTTCCAAATAAAGCAGAGTGTTTGAGGACCGGGACAGCCCTAGGGATACCAAGGTGCTTGTTTATATTGTCCTCCCAACCCTCCTATATTGTTATACTGATGTTTAATTATTTATGTTACAATTGTTTTTTATTGCCCTATACATGTCTCGTGATGTTTTGTATCGATGTTGTTCACTGCTTTGAGTCGCCTGAGGGCTGAGAAAAGCGGTATATAAATACAGTAAATAAATAAAGTAAGTCAATAAATAAATAAATAAATAAATATATGCCTGCGAGATGTGGACTGTCTACAGACGTCACATGCAACTCCTGCAATGATTCCATCAGCCCTGCCACCGGAAAATCCTGCAAATCTCTTGGGAAGACAAGCGGACATATGTCAGCGTGATGGAAGAAGCAAAGACCACCAGCATTGAAGCGATGCTCCTCCGCTATTAACTCTGCTGGACTGGCTACGTTGTCCAGATGCCCGACCACCATCTCCCAAAGCAGTTGCTCTACTCTGAACTCAAGAACAGAAAACAGAATGTTGGTGGACAGGAAAAGATATTTAAAGATGGGCTCAAAGCCAACCTTAAGAACTCTGGCATAGACACTGAGAAGTGGGAGGCCCTGGCCCTTGAGCACTCCAGCTGGAGGTCAGCTGTGACCAGCAGTGCTGCGGAATTTGAAGAGGCACGAATGGAGGGCAAAAAAGAGAAGCATGCCAAGAGGAAGGTGCGTCAAGCCAACACCGACCAGGACCGCCTTCCACCTGGAAACCAATGCCCTCACTGCAGTCACCTATGGAACCATCACCAGTATACCGATCTTGGAAGACAATCCCACTTGGACAACGAGGGATCGCTTCAGTAAGTAAGCAAGTTTCATGGTTTATGTTTTATATATAGGTTTTAGTTATCTTGTACCCCATCTCAATCCTTGAGGAGAGAGCTAACAAATAAGAATAATAATGGGTTGTTGTAGGTTTTTCCGGGCTATATGGCCATGTTCTGGAGGCAATTTTTCTCCTGACGTTTCGCCTGCATCAGGAGAAAAAGTGCCTCCAGAACATGGCCATATAGCCCGGAAAAACCTACAACAACCCAGTGATTCCGGTCATGAAAGCCTTTGACAATACAAGAATAATAATAATTCCATGATTCGGTCTGAGAGATCTTTCACTGATTCTAAAGCAACCATTGTACACAGTATTTTTTACTTCTCTTGCCTAAAGTGCTTTCCAAATGAGAATGGAGGATGGAGACCCTACCAGAGCAAAGTGAATATGTTGGCTTGTTTTAATGCAATCAAAATGTTTGTGACGGCCATTTGTTATTTCAGCTACCAATCGATTGGATCGTGCCTAACAGATTGACTCTTTATGTATAAAGTCATTGGATCATAGGCTGAGTCTGCTAAAAGCTAATGATACTAAAATTGCATGGCGTAATTCCACATGTCATAAAGAATGCTTCTCAATTCACATTTTTCCTTCATAATAAACTGAAGAGATGTTCCTTTCCCTCTCGTAATAAATGCGTGATGGAGAAATGCCGAACTTTTGATCGATCTGCTCGAAATGTAAAGATGTTTTAAAATATTACCCAATAGGAGACGGAATATTCATTAGCACATCATGCTGAGTAAGGACTTCTACAATGACTAATCAATCTTAAATATCACTCTATGTAGTATGGGCAATGACCTTCACATTCACAATACTTTGCAAATAAGATTTCTTTTTTTTTTTTTTTTTTTGCTTTTATGTGGAGCAGGAAAACATTTTGCACATTTTTTTTTTTTGAATAACAGTATTCAATCAACAAGGCAAGCAATCGATACTTGTTTCCTTACAAAAACCGAATAACCCTTTGTGGACGGGGTAGGAAGTTGCTGTTGCATTAGCGATAAAGGCAAAAATAAAAAACCACAAAATAAATAACATATGTCGTTCTATGATTTTTGTTTTATTCGGAAGAGGTGACTTCCATCATCTGGTCAGCTAAGTTGTCACATTTGGTGTGGAGGGTCGAAGGTGATCCTAGGGCGCTAGAGAGAGCAAGACGTAAAGTAAATTTATTTATTTGTCGTGTCAGGGCAACCATTCAATTGTATTACATTTCTAACAGAACGAAACAAACAAACAAAACGCAAAATTTGCAAGTTTGGTTGTTGTTGTTGTTCATTTGTTCAGTCGTCTCTGACTCTTCGTGACCTCATGGACCAGCCCACGCCAGAGCTCCCTGTCGGCCGTCACCACCCCCAGCTCCTTCAAGGTCAGTTCAGTCACTTTAAGGATGCCATCCATCCATCTTGCCCTTGGTTGGCCCCTTTTCCTTTTGCCTTCCACTTTCCCCAGCATCATTGTCTTCTCTAGGCTTTGCTGTCTCCTTATGATGTGGCCAAAGTACTTCAACTTTGTCTCTAGTCTCCTTCCCTCCAATGAGCAGCCGGGCTTTATTTCCTGGAGGGTGGACTGGTTGGATCTTCTCGCAGTCCAAGGCATTCTCAGAACTCTCCTCCAACGCCACAGCTCAAAAGCATCTATCATCCTTCGCTCAGCCTTCCCTAAGGTCCAGCTCTCACATCCGTTTGGTAGTTGATTAAATGTCCTTTGACCAGTATCTGGCTACTTGGAGCGCCTCTGGTTTTGCCGCAAGAAGGCCCTCCATTGTGTACGTGGCAGGGCTCAGGGTGCATTGCAGCAGGTGATCAGTGGTTTGCTCCTCTCCACACTCGCACGTCGAGGACTCCACTTTGTAGCCCCATTTCTTGAGGATGGCTCTGCATCTTGTGGTGCCAGAGCGCAGTCTCTTCAGTGCCTTCCTGGTCACCCAGTCCTCTGTGTGCCCAGGAGGGAGTCTCTCATTTGGTATCAGCCATTGGTTGAGGTTCTGGGTTTGAGTCTGCCACTTTTGGACTCTCGCTTGCTGAGGTGTTCCAGCGAGTGTCTCTGTAGATCTTAGAAAACTATTTCTAGATTTAAGTCGTTGACGTGCTGGCTGATACTTTTGCATAGAATTACGGAAAGAATAGACCCATGTCTGATCCCACAGCAAGCTGGCTTCAGGAAAGGCAAA
Source organism: Anolis sagrei (assembly GCF_037176765.1). Lineage (NCBI taxonomy): Eukaryota > Metazoa > Chordata > Lepidosauria > Squamata > Anolidae > Anolis > Anolis sagrei. The sequence continues at coordinate 10,021,848 of NC_090027.1, read as the reverse complement.
AGCTGTACATCGCAAATGCTGAACCTGACTCAGCACATAGAAGATGGCTTTGAAAGGCAGCAGATCACAGGAGCTGTCTTCATAGACCTGTCAGCAGCCTATGATACTGTGAACCACCGCCTCCTCCTGAGAAAAATGTATTATATCACAAAGGACGACCACCTCACCCGCCTCATAGGAAACCTGCTACAAAACAGGAGCTTTTTTGTTGAGTTCCAGGGCCAGAGAAGCAGATGGCGGAAACAGAAGAACGGCCTGCCTCAGGGGAGCGTGCTTGCTCCATCCATGTTCAACATCTACACAAAAGAGCAGCTGCTGCCAGAAGGGACAGAGAGTGCTCTTTGATTGTAGGTGAACTGTGAATCCCGGTGACTATAACTCCCAAATGTCAAGGTCTATTTCCCCCAAACTCCATCTGTGTTCATATTTGGCCATATTGAGTGCTTGTGCCAAGTTTGGTCCAGATCCATCATTGTTTGAGTCCACAGTGCTCTCTGGATGTAGGTGAACTACAACTCCCAAACTCAAGGTCAATGGCCACCAAACACTTCCAGTATTTTGCGTTGGTCATGGGAGTTCTGTGTGCCAAGTTTGGTTCAATTCCATTGTCGATGGAGTTCAGAATGCCCTTTGATTATAGGTGAACTATAAATTCCAGCAACTACAACCCCAAATGACCAAATCATAATTTTTTGAGTGATGGTCACTCCTTGTGTTGTGAGATGTTTTGTTGCCAAATTTGGTGTGATTTCGTTCATTGGTTCTTTTGTTTTTAAGGTACTCATTATGCACAGAGCATTTATATATATATAGATTATACTAGCTGTACCCACCATGAGTTGCTGTGGCCAACCTTCTCTCCTTCTTTCTCTCCTTTCTTTCTCTCCTCCCTCCCTCTTTCCTTCCCTCTTTTTCTTTCCCCTTTTCTTTCCCTCTTTCTCCCCCTCTCTCCTTCCTTCTTTCTCTACCCTTCTTTCTTTCCTTCTTTATCTCCTTCCCTCCTTCTTCCTCTACTTTTCTTTCTTTCTTTCCTTCTCTCCTTCCCTCCTTCTTTCTCTATCCTTCTTTCTTTCCTTCCTTCTCTCCTTCCTTCTCTACCCTTCTTTCTTTCCTTCTTTATCTCCTTCCCTCCTTCTTTCTCTATCCTTCTCTCTTTCCTTCCTTCTCTCCTTCCTTCTCTACCCTTCTTTCTTTCCTTCTTTATCTACTCCCCTCCTTCTTTCTCTACCCTTCTTTATCTCCTTCCCTCCTTCTTTCTCTACTCTTCTTTCTCTACCCTTCTTTTTTCCTTCTCTCCTTCCCTCTTTCTCTCCCTCCTTCTCTCCTTCCCTCCTTCTTTCCCTTCTCTCCCTCCTTCTCTCCTTCCTTCTATCTATACCCTTCCTTCTTTCTTTCCTTCCTTCTCTTCTTCCCTCCTTCTTCCTTCCTTCCTCCTATCTGTGTATGTTTTGTGTGTGTATATGCATATATGTGTGTGTATATGTGTGTGTATGCATATATGTGTGTATATGTGTGTGTGTGTGTATATATATATATATATATATATATATATATATATATATATATATGGTTTTGCGCATGCATTGTAATAGCGATGGTCCTCCAACATCAACTCCGCTGGGCTGGCCACGTTGTCTGGATGCCTGACCACCGTCTCCCAAAGCAGTTGCTCTACTCTGAACTTAAGAACGGAAAATGGAACGTTGGTGGACAGGAAAAGAAATTGAAAGATGGGCTCAAAGCCAACCTTAAAAACTCTGGCATAGACACTGAGAACTGGGAAGCCCTGGCCCTTGAGCACTCCAGTTGGAGGTCAGCTGTGACCAGCAGTGCTGCAGAATTCGAGGAGGCATGAGTGGAGGGTGAAAGAGAGAAACGTGCCAGGAGGAAGGCACATCAAGCCAACTCAGACCAGGACCGCCTTCCACCTGGAAACCAATGCCCTCACTGCGGAAGAAGATGCAGAGCAAGAATAGGGCTCCACAGCCACATCCGGACCCACAAGGAAACCCATAATGGAAGACCATCTTACTCGTCCAACGAGGGATCGCCTAAGTAAGTAAGTAAGGTAATTAAGTAAGTAAGTAAGTAAGTAATGTTTTTTTTTGTTTTTTGGCTTTTTAAGTCTCTTCTGCTGTGTTTTTCTGTGTTTTTATGAGTGATGGTCACTCATTGGCCTCAGAGGTGTCTTGTGCCCAAATTTGGTGTCAATTCGTCCAGTGGTTTTGAGTGCTGTTAATCCCACAAACGGACATTACATTTTTATTTATATAGATTGTATTATATTATATGTCTCTGCAACATTCAATTACAGTTTGTCCCATCAAATGAGCTACATCAGCACACTTCTCTTCTTATCTATTCCCTTTTGTTTCATTATAGAATGCCTGTATAGCATTATATCTAGGTCTAATTTTTAGTTTTTGCTCCTGTTCCATTTTTCCTTTCTCAGCTTTCTTTAAAAACTCCAGACGAGAAAAGCTTACCGGCTTCTGTGACATTCTCTTCCTCTACTGAACGCCTCTCTTCAACTCTTGAACTCTCTTTGCTTGCTTCTTCTGCTGGCCTAGTGCCTTTTAAAAATGCCTTTTAGTTCCCAGCGTTGGATGTGTCATGGTGCGACAACAACATTGCAGATAACAAGATGTGCAGACAATTGCCCAGTTGGACAGCAGATGGCACTCTGACAATATAATTGCCTTCGAAACCTTCAAACATATCTAAATCATATTAAAATAAATAGGTTGAACCTTATTCAAGTTTTCTTTGGGTATGCGTGTGTAAGAATAAATATACGAAAAACCACGCCGATGATGTAGTTGAATTGCAACTGATTTAACTAAATGGGAAGCTTTGTAAATGGTAAATTAAATTTTTATTACATCTAGCGTCGATTTAATGTTGTATGAGAATCATTTGGTGGAATGAAAGAAAAAAAAATGGGGGAAGCTGAAGCTATTTGCTGTGTGTGATTGGTTGCATTAGTTCCCACACAACAGAGAAAACCTTCTGTGTAATGGTAAAGTAACTTGGTAGCACCATAATTCTTCAAGTCATAGTGATCAGTTATTGTGTGATCTAACATTGGTTGGGTTTTCCTCTTTTGAGTCCAAACATGTAGCACAGTGTTCCTCTACTTTATCTTTCATTCTATTTGCTCTCTGGTTAGATTGCTTTTTGCAAAAGGGGGAAAAAATAAAAAAATGTATTTTGCAGTTTCTCAATCCTTGTGGCAGATACAGGGTGCATCTGCACTTCAGAATTAATGCAGTTTGACACCAGTTTAACTGCCATGGTTCAATGCTATCAAATTATGGGAGCTGTATTTTTCCAAGGTATTTAGCCTTCTCTGCCAAAGAGAGCTGGCACCTCACTAAACTATGAATTTCATGATTCCATTGCACTGAACCACTGTAGTTAAAGTGGTGTCAAACATCATTTATTCTACAGTGTAGATGCACCCATACTGGTAGTTAGTGGGTTCTATTTAAGCAGAGTAGAGACTCTATTTCAGGTTTTAGCCTGAACTTAAAAGGAGTTACTGATCAGGTCTATTTTGCAGTTAAGCTTCAGTACCTTGGACAGTTCCCTCAATGGGTTGTTGTAGGTTTTTTTCGGGCTATATGGCCATGTTCTAGAGGCATTCTCTCCTGACGTTTCGCCTGCATCTATGGCAAGCATCCTCAGAGGTAGTGAGGTCTGTTGGAACTAGGAAAAAGGGTTTATATATCTGTGGAATGACCAAGGTGGGACAAAGGACTCTTGTCTGCTAGAGCTAGGTGTGAATGTTTCAACTGATCACCTTGATTAGCATATAATGGCCTGACAGTGACGTGGAGCAAACTTTTGTTGAGAGATTATTAGATGTCCTTGTTTGTTTTCTCTCTGTTGTTGTGTTGTTGTAATTTTTGAGTTTTTAAATACTGGTAGCCAGATTTTGTTCATTTTCATGGTTTCCTCCTTTCTGTTGAAATTGTCCACATGCTTGTGGATTTCAAGGTAGTTGTGAGAGTGGTCCAGCATTTCTGTGTTCTCAAATAATATGCTGTGTCCAGGTTGGTTCATCAGGTGCTCTGGTACGGCTGACTTCTCTGGTTGAAGTAGTCTGCAGTGCCTTCCATGTTCCTTGATTCGTGTTTGGGCAATGCTGCGTTTGGTGGTCCCTATGTAGACTTGTCCACAGCTGCATGGAATACGGTAGACTCCCGCAGAAGTGAGAGGATTCCTCTTGTCCTTTGCTGAATATAGCATTTGTTGGATTTTCTTGGTGGGTCTGTAGATAGTTTGTATGTTGTGTTTCCTCATCAGCTTCCCTATGCGGTCAGTGGTTCCCTTGATGTCTGGCAAGAACACTTTTCCTCTGGGTGGATCTTTGTCTTGACTCTCGTGGCTTCTCCTCGGTTGTCTTGCAGCTTTTCTGATGTCTGAGGTGGAGTCTCCATTGGCCTGTAGAGCCCAGTTTAGGTGGTTCAGTTCATCTCGGAGGAGGACCACTCCAACAACCACCATGTCAGACTACACAGAGAAGTCATTGAAATCCACAAGCATATGGACAATTTCAACAGAAAGGAGGAAACCATGAAAATGAACAAAATCTGGCTAATTTTAGAGTATTAAAAAATAGGGCTGGGCGGTTTTGTTTCGTAATTTCGTAATTCGTTAAAAATTCGTTATTTTTTTATAACGAAGCGATTTTGAACCATTCAGGAGCACCTTAAAAACGAAACGAATTTTTCATTTCGTTTCGTTATTGCTTCGTATTCGTTTCGTATTCGTTTCGAAATTGTTTCGAAATCGTTTCGTTATTATTTCCGCATGTCTGGGGCAAGTTTTTATGCTGTTGTTTGTTTAATCAGTGAAAAAAAATTATAAATATCACACCAACAGTCAACAACAGAGGGAGAGGGAAGCTTCAAAAGTTCCCCCTGTCCCATTTGGAGGTTTTTTAGCGTATTGCGCGGTCGCGTCCGCCATTAATGAATCGATTCGTATTCGTTTCATATTCGTTTCGTATTGATTCGTAATTTTACGAAATTTCACAAATATCGAATTTTTTTAAAGAAAAATTTCGGAATTCTTTTAAATATCGAAACGCAAAAAAACCCAAAAAACGAATCGAGTTTAGAAACAAATTTTTCCGTAGTTGCCCAGCCCTTTTAAAAAACTCTAAAATTAGAACAGCACAACAACAGAGAGGAAACAAACAAGGACATCTAACTACCTCTCAACAAAAGATTGCTCCAGGCTCTGCCAGGAAATCAATGCTAATCAAGGTGATCAGTTGAAACATTCACACAGATATATAAACCCTTTTTCCTAGTTCCAATAGACCTCACTACCTCTGAGGATGCTTGCCATAGATGCAGGCGAAACATCAGGAGAGAATGCCTCTAGACCATGGCCATACAGCCCGAAAAAACCTACAACAACCCATTCACACCTAGCTCCAACAGACAAGAGTCCTTTGTCCCACCCTGGTCATTCCACAGATATATAAACCCTTTTTCCTAGTTCCAACAGACCTCACTACCTCTGAGGATGCTTGCCATAGATGCAGGAGAAACATCAGGAGAGAATGCCTCTAGACCATGGCCATACAGCCCGAAAAAACCTACAACAACCCATTCACACCTAGCTCCAGCAGACAAGAGTCCTTTGTCCCATCCTGGTCATTCCACAGATATATAAACCCTTTTTCCTAGTTCCAACAGACCTCACTACCTCTGAGGATGCTTGCCATAGATGTAGGCAAAACGTCAGGAGAGAATGCCTCTAGACCATGGCCATACAGCCCGAAAAAACCTACAACAACCCATTCACACCTAGCTCCAGCAGACAAGAGTCCTTTGTCCCATCCTGGTCATTCCACAGATATATAAACCCCTTTTCCTAGTTCCAACAGACCTCACTACCTCTGAGGATGCTTGCCATAGATGCAGGCGAAACGTCAGGAGAAAATGCCTCTAGAACATGGCCATATAGCCCGGAAAACCTACAGCAACCCAGTGATTCCGGCCATGAAAGCCTTCGACAATAGAATTGCCAGTCTTTTCCAACCATGTGATTCCAACCATGAACCATGTGATTCCAACCAAGGGTCTGGAGAACAAGCCCTATGAGGAGCGGCTTAGGGAACTGGGCATGTTTAGCCTGAAGAAGAGAAGGCTGAGAGGAGATATGATAGCCATGTATAAATATGTGAGAGGAAGCCACAGGGAGGAGGGAGCTAGCTTGTTTTCTGCTTCCTTGGAGACTAGGACACGGAACAATGGCTTCAAACTACAAGAAAGGAGATTCCATCTGAACATTAGGAAGAACTTCCTGACTGTGAGAGCCGTTCAGCAGTGGAACTCTCTGCCCCGGAGTGTGGTGGAGGCTCCTTCTTTGGATGCTTTTAAACAGAGGCTGGATGGCCATCTGTCAGGGGTGATTTGAATGCAATATTCCTGCTTCTTGGCAGGGGGTTGGACTGGATGGCCCATGAGGTCTCTTCCAACTCTTTGATTCTATGATTCTATGATTCTATGAAAGGCTTCGACATCTACTTCCATGATTTTCAGGGTGTCTTTTGAAGGTGCATTATTGGCTAGTTTAAGCTTCCATCTGCCATTGTGATGTCCCTACATTTCATCTGACGGCTATCAAAAGAGCTGAGCATTTAGTATATTACTTGTGGAAGCTTTGCCTGCTAAATTTAGCTATGGATGTTTATTTATTCATTTAGAAAACCATTACATAAACACATTCCATCAACATTCTTGAGGCAAGAACCATTTTACCAATGCTCTCTGAAATCATGGAATGGAGAAAGAGATAAATGTAATTAATAAGTGGAATGTGCAAGTTTCTCCAGAGCTTCTGGAACGTTAACAGGCACTTAACTGGTTCGGCAGGGATAATGCTGTCCAATTATTGGAGAGGCGTTCATTTACTAACAACATTAGAGATACAGTTTGTTCCCTTTGTTGGGGAAGCAGACGACTTTGCTGTAAACCCTCAGGAATGCCCTGGCTGCGCTCAGCGAGACCTTCTGGCCAAAAGCGTTGCCTTCTTTTTTCTCATTTGCCAGTACAGTCAATTTTCCCTTCAGTGTCAATTTGCCCTGTGGTCTTGCAAGGCTGTTTCTTTCTTTCTCCAGTTACATTAATGCCTCGAAGCTACCCAAACAGCTGAACCAAATCATTCAAAGTATTTTTGTTCTGGTCTTAGGTATGGGATTTTCTTCAGCATGAATTACGCTGCTCATTGCATCAGTACCATTCAGCAATTAGACCTCCCATGTTTCAAATCCTAGAATCCTAGAATCCTAGAACAAAGATATGGTTATGGAACCAAGCTTTTGACTAGCAAAGCAACGCAGTACAAGAAGCAAATATGGAATATTTGGAATGGCATGGTCTGTGTGCTTGGTCATGTGATTTTAATGTTTTTATTAGGTGTTTTAATTCTTATATTTCATGTTTTAAATGTCCTTTTATCTTCTCTTATGACAGTGGTTCTCAATCTTCCTAATGCCGCGACCCCTTAATACAGTTCCTCATATTGTGGTGACTCCCAACCATAAAATTATTGTTGTTGCTACTTCACTGTAATTTTGCTACTGTTTATGAATTGCATTGTAAATCATAGAATCATAGAATCATAGAATCAAAGAGTTGGAAGAGACCTCATGGGCCATCCAGTCCAACCCCCTGCCAAGAAGCAGGAATATTGCATTCAAATCACCCCTGACAAATGGCCATCCAACCTCTGCTTAAAAGCTTCCAAAGAAGGAGCCTCTGCCACACTCCGGGGCAGGGAGTTCCACTGCTGAACGGCTCTCACAGTCAGGAAGTTCTTCCTAATGTTCAGATGGAATCTCCTCTCTTGTAGTTTGAAGCCATTGTTCTGCGTCCTAGTCTCCAAGGAAGCAGAAAACAAGCTTGCTCCCTCCTCCCTGTGGCTTCCTCTCACATATTTATACATGGCTATCATATCTCCTCTCAGCCTTCTCTTCTTCAGGCTAAACATGCTCAGTTCCCTAAGCCGCTCCTCATAGGGCTTGTTCTCCAGACCCTTGATCATTTTAGTCGCCCTCCTCTGGACACATTCCAGCTTGTCAATATCTCTCTTGAATTGTGGTGCCCAGAATTGGACACAATATTCCAGATGTGGTCTAACCAAAGCAGAATAGAGGGGTAGCATTACTTCCTTAGATCTAGACACTATGCTCCTATTGATGCAGGCCAAAATCCCATTGGCTTTTTTTGCTGCCACATCACATTGTTGGCTGATGTTTAACTTGTTGTCCACGAGGACTCCAAGATCTTTTTCACACGTACTGCTCTCGAGCCAGGCGTCACCCATTCTGTATCTTTGCATTTCATTTTTTCTGCCAAAGTGGAGTATCTTGCATTTGTCACTGTTGAACTTCATTTTGTTAGTTTTGGCCCATCTCTCTAATCTGTCAAGATCTAATCTGTCAAATATCTGATCTGCAGTGTGTATTTTCATTCACCGGACCAAATTTGGCACAAATTTGGCACATATACCCCATACAATACTGTATTGTTGATACTGGTTGTTAACCGCTCTGAGTTGCCCTTGGCTGAGAAAAGCGGTATACAAGTGAAGTAAATAATAATAAAATAATAAAGTGCCTGAAGATGCAGGTTCACAGCTTGGGAGTGATCCTGGACTCATCGCTGAACCTGGAGCCCCAGGTCTCGGAAGTGGCCGGGAGAGCTTTTGCACAATTAAAACTTGTGCGCCAGCTGCGCCCGTACCTTGGGAAGCCAGATCTGGCCATGGTGGTCCACGCTCTTGTCACATCCCGATTGGATTACTGCAACGCACTCTACACGGGGTTGCCTTTGAAGACTGCTCGGAAACTCCAACTAGTCCAGCGGGAGGCAGCCAGATTGCTCACCGGAGCGGCATACAGGGAGCATACCACCACCCCTCTGTTGTGTCAGCTCCACTGGCTACCGATCCAATTCCGAGCACAATTCAAAGTGCTGGCTTTGACCTACAAAACCCTATACGGTTCCGGCCCAGTGTATCTGTCCGAACGGATCTCCCTCTACATCCCACCTTGGAGTCTAAGATCTTCTGGGGAGGCCCTGCTCTCGACCCCGCCTCTATCACAAGTGAGGCTGGCGGGGACGAGGGGCAGGGCCTTCTCGGTGGTGGCCCCTCACCTGTGGAACTCACTCCCCGGGGAGATTAGATCAGCGACTTCCCTTTTGTCATTCAGAAAAAAAATTGAAGACCTGGATTTGGGACCAGGCTTTTGGACATTCTGGCAGCTAAGGGAAAGACCTGAGTATGGGCAGGAATTGACGGAACGGAATGGATTTATGGAACTCTGAACACTGACAATGAGATTGTTTACTATTGTGTTATGTACTGATGTTTTTAACCTGTTAACTGTTTAATTGTTTTTAGGTATGTGTGTATTCTTGACATAGGCATCGAATTGTGCCTTCCTTTGTAAGCCACTCTGAGTCCCCCCTTGGGGGTGAGAAGGGCGGGGTATAAGTAACTGAAATAAATAAATAAATACACCCAAATCTGAATACTGGTGGGGTTTGGGGGGGATTGATTTTGTCATTTGGGAGTTGTAGTTGCTGGGATTTATAGTTCACCTACATCAAAGAGCATCCCAAACTCCACAAATGATGGTATTGAACCAAACCTGGCACACACCAAACATCGCATACAGGACTTCCATGACCAACAGAACACACTGGAAGGGTTTGGTGGTCATCCAGTGCAACCTTGAGTTTGGGAGTTGTAGTTCACCTACATCCAGAGAGCACTGTGGACTCAAACAATGATGGATCTGGACCAAACTTGACACAAATATTCCATATGCCCAAATGTGACACAGATGGAGTTTGGAGGAAATAGACCTTGACATTTGGGATTTGTACTTACTGGGATTTATAGTTCACCTACAATCAAAGAGCATTCTGAACTCCACCAATGATTGAATTGAACCAAACATGGCACACAAGACTCCCATGACCAACAGAAAATACAGGAAGGGTTTGGTGGGCATCTACCTTGAGTTTTGGAGTTGTAGTTCACTTACATCCAGAGAGCACTGTAAACTTAAACAATTATGGATCTGGACCAAATTTGACATGAATCCTCAATATATAGTCGAAGGCTTTCATGGCCGGGATCACTGGGTTGTTGTAGGTTTTTCCGGGCCATATGGCAGGAGAAAAATTGCCTCCAGAACATGGCCATATAGCCCGGAAAAACCTACAACAACCCAATCCTCAATATACCCAAATGTAAACACTGGTGGAGTTTGGGGAAAATAGACCTTGTCATTTGGGAGTTGTAGTTGCTGGGATTTATAGTACAATCACTTACAATCAAAGAGGAGGCATTGGGAAGAATCACCCTCTCCTCTCCCGACATCCCAGTTGCCTCGGTGTTCACAAGACTAGTCGCTCTTGTTGCCACATGATTTCAAGGCAACGGTGTAGTAATGGCGAGGCTGCGGACCATATTTTCATTCTTGGGCATCACTGGTGGTCCACGGACCATAGGTTGGGAACCACTGCCCTATATCAACCAAATGGTTTAAACAGCATGTATCCTATACGAGCGGGTCATTCTAACAGATTCAAATTGTTACTGAAGACATAGACTTATACTTAACATTGCAATTAAGGTAGTTCCAAACAGTGGGTTGTTGTAGGTTTTCCGGGCTATATGGCCATGTTCTAGAGGCACTTTCTCCTGATGTTTCGCCTGCATCTATGGCAAGCATCCTCAGAGGTAGTGAGGTCTGTTGGAACTAGGACAAAGGGTTTATATATCTGTGGAATGACCAAGGTGGGACAAAGGACTTTTGTCTGCTGGAGCTAGGTGTGAATGTTTCAACTGACCACCTTGATTAGCATTTAATGGCTTGGAAGTGCCTGGGGGAATCTTTTGTTGAGAGGTGATTTGATGTGCCTGATTGTTTACTCTCTGTTGTTTTGCTGTTGTAATTTTTGAGTTTTTTAAATACTGGTAGCCAGATTTTGTTCATTTTCATGGTTTCCTCCTTTCTGTTGAAATTGTCCACATGCTTCTTGTGTATTTCAATGGCTTCTCTGTGTAGTCTGACATGGTGGTTGTTGGTGTGGTCCAGCACTTCTGTGTTCTCAAATAATATGCTGTGTCCAGGCTGGTTCATCAGGTGCTCTGCTATGGCTGACTTCTCTGGCTGAAGTAGTCTGCCGTGCCTTTCATGTTCCTTGATTCGTGTCTGGGCAATGCTGCTGCATTTGGTGGTCCCTATGGAGACTTGTCCACAGCTGCATGGTACACGGTAGACTTGCCATAGATGCTTGCCATAGATGCCGGCGAAACGTCAGGAGAAAATGCCTCTTGAACATGGCCATATAGCCTGGAAAACCTACAACAACCCAGTGATTCTGGCCATGAAAGCCTTCGACAACACGTAGTTCCAAACAATTCATCATTATTTGAAACACATGCACATACTTGCAGTTACCATGAGTAGTGAAGGATTGGACTATATATATATATATAAACTTCCAGTGATCTGTTTCTATGAGTCTGGCTGTATTACACTGCTGCAGAACTGCACTGTTCAGCAATTTAATTAACACCAAATGCACCCCAATTAATCAGCCAATAGATTTTTTTTTAAAAAAATAATTTGAAATACAACTTCTGATAAGGAAAAGATCATATGGAAAGTTCTGCCTTAAAAGGAAGCCATCCTTCATGAGGCTCAGAGAAGTCTTCCATGCCAAGGTTGTCCTTTCTCATATATCATTTAAATGATAGATCAACCAAGGTTGACACCTTTCACCACTTGAACAAAATGGAGCTTTTTTTTGAGAAAAAGGACTGAGTAGTTGAATTCACATAATTTATTTGCTATTTTAAGTTGCCCATTTATTCAATATTTTATAATTATCTGGATTTTTGCTATTCAAAACCTAAACGTTTTGGAAGTACAAATGTATCACATTCAGTACTGGATTCAGGCTTAGACATGCTTAGAGGAAACCCATTTAAAAAAAGGAAATCTAAGTTACCATATATACCCAAGTATAAGCCGGGGGTTTTAGCCTGTTTTAGGCTGGAACGCCCCCCCCCCCCCAGTTTATACTCGAGTCAAAGTTATTTATTATTTTACTTTGCTATTATTATTATTACATTTATTATTTTACTCTATTCTTATTTTTATTTCATTTATTATTTTACTCTATTTTTGTAATTATTATTATATTTATTATTTTACTCTATTTATTATTATTATTCCATTATTTTACTCTACTTATTATTGCTATTATTATTACATTTATTATTTTACTCTACTTATTATTTTTATTTCATTTATTATTTTACTCTATTTTTGTTATTATTATTATATTTATTATTTTATTCTATTTATTATTATTATTCCATTATTTTACTCTACTTATTATTGATATTATTATTACATTTATTATTTTACTCTATTATTATTTTTATTTCATTTATTATTTTACTCTATTTTTGTAATTATTATATTTATTATTTTACTCTATTTATTATTATTATTACATTATTTTACTCTATTTATTATTGATATTATTATTACATTTATTATTTTACTCTATTATTTTACTCTATTATTATTTTATTACATTTATTATTTTACTCTATTATTGTTATTATTATTATATTTATTATTTTACTCTATTTATTATTGATATTATTATTACATTTATTATTTTACTTTATTATTATTTTTATTTCATTTATTATTTTACTCTATTTTTGTAATTATTATTATATTTATTATTTTACTCTATTTATTATTATTATTACATTATTTTACTCTATTTATTATTGATATTGTTATTACATTTATTATTTCACTCTATTTATTATTATTGTTACTATTATTACATATATTATTTTACTGTATTCTATTTATTATTGTTATTATTATTATTTGTCATGTCAGGAGCAACTTGAGAAACTGCAAGTCACTTCTGATGTGAGAGAATTGGCTGTCTGCAAGGACGTTGCCCAAAGGACACCTGGATATTTTGATGTGTTACCATCTTTGTGGGAGGCTTCTCTCATGTCCCCGCATGAGGAGCTGGAGCTGACAGAGGGAGCTCATCTGCACTCCCCCCGAATTCGAACCTGTGAACTGTCAGTCTTCAGTCCTGCCGGCACAAGGGTTTAACCCACTGCACCACCAGAGGCTCCTTATTTATTATTGATATTAATACATTTATTCTTTTACTCTATTTATTATTGATATTATTACATTTATTCTTTTACTCTATTTATTATTACTTTTATTATTTTACTCTATTATTATTGCATTTATTATTTTACTCTATTTTTATTATTACATTCATTATTTACTCTATTTATTATTATTATTATTATTATTATTATTATTATTTCATTTCCATTATTTTACTCAATTTTTATTATTATTTTACTCTACTATTATTGGAAGGATATGTAAGCACATTTACATTGAAGAAGGTTAGAATAATGGTTTAATCAGAGTTGGACAGTCTTACCTTAAATTACAGTTTTATGTAAATATTCAAAAACATATTATATTATATTATATTATATTATATTATATTATATTATATTATATTATATTATATTATATTCGGATTGGCTTCTACTTGAGTATATACAATATTCTCGTCCATAATTGTAAATTTTACTCTATGTTTTATTATTATTACATTATTTTACTGTATTATTGATATTATTATTACATTTATTATTTTACTCTATTTATTATTGTTATTATTACATGTATCATTTTACTCTATTATTATTATTATTATTATTATTATTTTACTCTATTATTATTACTGGAAGGATATGTAAGCACATTTACATTGAAGAAGGTTAGAATAATGGTTTAATCAGAGTTGGACAGTCTTACCTTAAATTACAGTTTTATGTAAATATTCAAAAACATATTATATTATATTATATTCGGATTGGCTTCTACTTGAGTATATACAGTATTCTCATCTATAATTGTAAATTTTACTCTATGTATTGTTATTTTTACATTATTTTATGCTATTATTTATATTATTATTACATTTATTATTTTACTCTATTTATTATTGTTATTATTACATGTATTATTTTACTCTATTATTATTATTTTACTCTATTATTATTGGAAGGATATGTTAGCACATTTACATTGAAGGTTAGAATAATCGTTTAATCAGAGTTGGACAGTCTTACCTTAAATTACAGTTTTATGTAAATATTCAAAAACATATTATATTTTACCGGCCATCCCCTGCCACGGGTTGCTGTGGCCCACATGGGGGTTCTGTGTGGGAGGTTTGGCCCAATTCTATTGTTGGTGGGGTTCAGAATGCTCTGTGATTGTAGGTGAACTACAAATCCCAGCAACTACAACTCCCAAATGTCAAGATTCTATTTCCCCCAAACTCCACCAGTGTTCACATTTGGGCATATGGAGTATTCGTGTGGAGTTTGGTCCAGATCCATCATTGTTTGAGTCCATAGTCATCTTTGAATGTAGATGAACTACAACTCCAAAACCAAAGGACACTGCCCACCAAACCCTTCCAGTATTTTCTGTTGATCTTGGGGTTTCTGTGTGGGAAGTTTGGCCCAATTCTATTGCTGGTGGAGTTCTGAATGCTCTTTGGTTATAGCTGAACTATAAATCCCAGCAATTACAACTCCCAAATGACAAAATCATAATTTTTTGAGTGATGGTCACTCCTTGTGTTGTGAGACATTTTGTTGCCAAATTTGGTGTGATTTCATTCATTGGTTCTTTTGTTTTTAAGGTACTCATTACGCACAGAGCATTTATATATATATATATTGCTAGCCGTCCCCTGCCATGCGTTGCTGTGGCCCAGTCTGGTGATCTGGAAAATAAAGCAATGGTTTCTAATATATGTAATTTCTTTATGCTTGTGGAGATTGTCCAGTTTGCCCACCCTGGAACATGCAACATATAATTGTCCTTCTTTCGGGGTCCTTTTCAAATCTATGATACTATATCTCTCTCTGTGTGAATCATATCTATCTATCTATCTATCTATCTATCTATCTATCTATATTTGGTGTGATTTCGTCCATTGGTTCTTTTGTTTTTATGGAACTCATTACGCACAGAGCATTTTTTAATATATAGGTGAACTATAAATCCCAGCAATTACAACTCCCAAATGACAAAATCATAATTTTTTGAGTGATGGTCACTCCTTGTGTTGTGAGACATTTTGTTGCCAAATTTGGTGTGATTTTGTTCATTGGTTCTTTTGTTTTCAAGGTACGCATTACGCACAGAGCATTTTTATATATAGGTGAACTATAAATCCCAGCAATTACAACTCCCAAATGACAAAATCATAATTTTTGAGTGATGGTCACTCCTTGTGTTGTGAGACATTCTGTTGCCAAATTTGGTGTGATTTTGTTCATTGGTTCTTTTGTTTTCAAGGTACACATTACGCACAGAGCATTTTTATATATAGGTGAACTATAAATCCCAGCAATTACAACTCCCAAATGACAAAATCATAATTTTTGAGTGATGGTCACTCCTTGTGTTGTGAGACATTTTGTTGCCAAATTTGGTGTGATTTTGTTCATTGGTTCTTTTGTTTTCAAGGTACGCATTACGCACAGAGCATTTTTATATATAGGTGAACTATAAATCCCAGCAATTACAACTCCCAAATGACAAAATCATTATTTTTTGAGTGATGGTCACTCCTTGTTTTGTGAGACATTTTGTTGCCAAATTTGGTGTGATTTCATTCATTGGTTCTTTTGTTTTTAAGGTACTCATTACGCACAGAGCATCTATATATATAAAAATGGAAAGGGTGTTCAACGGGACAGCAAAACGTGGAAACCCCCCGACAAAAACTCACCAAATTTGCTGTGCACATACCTCAACCCACAAGGTATGCACAACGTGAATCAAAATTCCAAACAACATTTCAACAAACTCACAATTACAAAAACCTACTGAGCATGCTCAGTGCCCAGGGGAGGAAGTACACACGCAATGCACTCTGGGAACTGTAGTTCTAGAATGCGGCCTGCTCGCTGGGGGCCAGGATGCTGCACGAACAAAGAAAGGAAGGAAGGGAGGAAGGGAGGGAGGGAAGTTGAGAAGGTATATGAAAGAAGAAAGGTAGGAAAGAAAGAATACAGAGAGAGAAGGAGGATGAGAAAGAAGGGAGAAAGGAAGGAAGGAGGAAATGAAAGAAAGATAGAAAAAAAGAAGAAAGGGAAGGGGAAGGGAAGGTGTCAAAAGGAAGGAAGGAAGGAAGGAAGGGGAATTTGGGAAGGGGAAGAGGGGAAAAAAGCAAAGGAAGAAGAGAAAGGGAGGTAAGAAAAGAAAGAAAGAAAGAAAAGGAAGTCTGGAAGTCAAGAGCGAAGGAAGGAAGGAAAGAGATAGAGAGGAAAGAAAGGAGAGAAAGAGGAAGGAAAATAAAAAGTGAGGAGGAAGGAAAGAGGAAGAGAAGGAAGGAGGAGAGAAGGAAAGAAAAAGGGAAGGGAGGAAAGACGGAGCAAAGGAAGAAGAGAAAGAAGGAGAGAAAGAGGGAGGGAAGGAAAGAAATAAAGAGAAGGAAGGATGGGAGCAAAAAGCTAAGGAAGGAAGTAAACAGGTAGAGAAGGAAGAAAGGAAAGAAGAAAAGAAAATGAAGGAGGGAGTGAAAGAAGGAGAGAAAGAGGGAGAGAAGGTTGGCCACAGCAACGCGTGGCAGGTAAAGCTAGTTTATATATATATATATATATATATATATATATATATATATATAATATTATATTATATCAGATTGGCTTATACTCAAGTATATACAGTATTCTCATCCATAATTGTGAATTTTAATGGGAGGGAGTTGTCAAATTAACTATTTATAAGCTTCTTTGGTATGGAAAAGTGAGGGATAAAACTCTAAATAACAAATAATTGATCAACTCACTTCAGTTGATCTTCTCCAAATATGACTTAGTTTGGATCAGCTTTCATAAATTTAGGACACAAAGATCTCAGCACAAATGCAATTGCATAAGAATAGCAGTTTAGCAACAAACATTCATAGGCGTCTGCAGAATGGTGAGATTTAAAATCAAACTAACACCATGAAAATAGCAAAATTAATACAATTCAGTGCCTGGTTGCAGTATCTCAGAAGGAATGCGATGACAGAGGAATGGTTCAGCAATTTCACCTTAGTAGCGTGTTCCTTGGTGTGCCATATTTCTTAATCTGACAAGACTGTATTAATAGCTGCTTCCACAGCTGAAGGTAAATACAGTATAAATTGTCAGTTCAGCATGTCTCCCTCTTTGGTGGCATGCTGAATAATGCATTTTAACATCCTGTCATGATGTACCTGTTCCATGCCAAATGCTTGGAATCACACATGTGCCACTTTTTAGCCGAAGGAACCGTTGTCTTTGAATGCAGATATTTAATAATGGCCTTCAATGAGTGGTGTCAGTATCCTTCTAGATGCCAAAGACTAGGATGGATGAATTGGGTGTGGAAATGAGAGCTGGAATGAGCCTATGAATAAAATAGAAGGACATGCTTGCAATGTACACTTATTGGCCTATTCATTTTGACTAACACTGTATTTCCTGTGTTTTTTTTAATGGAACTAGCAGACATAGAAATATTTTGGTGATTTACTTATTTATTGTGTCAGGAGCAAACCAAACAGTTGTATTGTATTAAAAAAAAAACCCCACAAAGTTTGCAAACTTGGCATTCTATTAAATGTCCTTTGAGAAGTAGCTGGCCACTTGGAGTGCCTCTGGAGTTGCTTCTCTGGATCTAGACACTAGACTCCTATTGATGTAGGGCAAAATCCCATTGGCCTGCATCAATAGGAGCCTAGTGTCTAGATCTAGGGAAGTCATGCTCCCCATGCTCTATTCTGCTTTGGTTAGACCACACCTGGAATATTGTGTCCAATTCTGGGCACCACAATTCAAGAGAGATATTGACAAGCTGGAATGTGTCCAGAGGAGGGCGACTCAAATGATCAAGGGTCTGGAGAACAAGAACTATGAGGAGTGGCTTAAGGAGCTGGGCATATTTAGCCTGAAGAAGAGAAGGCTGAGAGGAGATATGATAGCCATGTATAAATATGTGAGAGGAAGCCACAGGGAGGAGGGAGCAAGCTTGTTTTCTGCTTTCTTGGAGACTAGGACGCGGAACAGTGGCTTCAAACTACAAGAGAGGAGATTCCATCTGAATATGAGGAAGAACTTCCTGACTGTGAGAATCGTTCAACAGTGGAACTCTCTGCCCCGGAGTGTAGTGGAGGCTCCTTCTTTGGAAGCTTTTAAACAGAGGCTGGATGGCCATCTGTCAGGAGTGATTTGAATGCAATATTCCTGCTTCTTGGCAGGGGGTTGGACTGGGTGGCCCATGAGGTCTCTTCCAACTCTTTGATTCTATGATTCTACGATTCTATGATTTTAAGCCTCCACATCACATTGTTGGTTCATGTTTGTCTTCCTGACCACGAGGACTCCAAGATTGTTTTCACACGTCCTGCTGTCGAGCCAGACATCATCCCCCATTCTGTATCTTTGCATTTCATTTTTTTTCCTGCCTAAGTGGAGTATCTTGCATTTGTCCCCGTTGAACTTCATTGTGTTCGTTTTGGCCCATCTCTCTAATCTGTCAAGATCGTTTTGAAATCTGCTCCTGTCTTCTGGCGTATTGGCTCTCCCTCCCAATTTGGTCTCATCTGCAAACTTGATGATCATGTCTTCTAACCCTTCATCTAAGTCATTAATAAAGATGTTGAACAGGACCGGGCCCAGGACTTGTCTCCAAATAAGTTGGCTTAGGTCTTCCTTAGATATGCAGATGACACCACTTTGATGGCTGAAAGTGAGGAGGAGCTGAGGAGTCTTCTAATCAAGGTGAAAGAAGAAAGCGCAAAAGCTGGGTTGCAGTTAAACATAAAAAAAACCAGATTATAAAACAATTTAACATCATAGTTTTAAAACATAGGTTAATGTAACAGGTATGGAACTGAGGGGGGGGGGGAGGCACTGATAGGAGGGGTCAAAGCACTGGGAGGAGGTACTAAAGGGGATGGGAGGGGCACATTACAAGTCTAGTCATATTTCAGTGGTAGCAGGTTGCTCTAACTACCTTCCCAGCAGGGTTTTGCCTTGTGTGGTGGATAATAATCCATCTAATTTTAAGGGCTGCAGCACAAAATTTAGCAACGCTGTAAGTTATTGTAATAGTAGAGTCCAAAAGCAGCACAGTGGAATAATATTTTTGGTGTGCCTTGGCTATCATCTGGTATCATCACTGACGCTTGAAGCTCAGGTGTCGGCGGTGGCCGGGTGGGCCTTTGCACAATTAAGACTCGTGCACCAACTGCGACCGTACCTCGTGAAGGCGGATCTGGTCAGGGTGGTCCATGTCTTAGTCACCTCTTTTACTGTATTGCTCTCTATGTGGGGCTTCCCTTGAAAACGGCCCAGAAATTTCAATTGGTTCAACGGGTGGCTGCCAGGTTGACCATCAACCCTCCTGTTTAAGGAGCTCCACTGGCTGCCATTCATTTTCGGGTCCCAATTCAAGGTGCAGGTTCTTATCTACAAAACCCTAAATGGTTTGGGACCCACCTACCTTCGTGACCGCATTTCTGTATACGAACCCACACAATCTCTTCGATCATCTGGAGAGGCCCTGCTCGCACTCCTCCTCTATCGCAAGTGCGATTGGTGGGGACGAGGGACAGGGCCTTCTCGGTGATGGCCGCTAACTCTGGAACTCACTCCACTAGGACATCAGGCATGCCCCAACTCTGGCAGTCTTTAGGAGGAGCCTGAAAACGTGGCTGTTCCAGTGTGCCTTCCCAGAATAAGGAAACTCCCAGCAATATGTCCCTAAATGCACTTTATCAATGATCTAGGATTGTCTGCACACCCTTTCCTCTCCGAAATTCTATCCTAGTTATATACTTCACCTGGTCATGCTCAGCATTATTTTTTAAAAAAATTAATTATTACATTTGGCCCAGCCATAGGTTTTTGTTGTGCTATTGCTAATGCTTACTGCTTGTTTTTTGTTTATGATTTTCATTTTATTTTTTTGTATTGCTGTTATTGTTGTTTTGCTGATGTATTGTGGGCCTGGCCTCATGTAAGCCACACCGAGTCCCTTGGGGAGATGGTAGCGGGGTACAAATAAAGTTTTATTATTATTTATTATTATCAGCCACTGATTGAGGTTCTGGGTTTTAGCCTGCCACTTTTGGACTCTTGCTTGCTGAGGTGTTCCTGCGAGTCTCTCTGTAGATCTTAGGATGCTATTTCTTGATTTAAGACCTTGGCCTGCTGGCTGATATTTGAACAAAGGATGGGATGGAAATATCCATGCCTTGGTCCTTACATTACAGGATGCTACTTCCCAACAGATGTCAGGTGGTACAATACTTTCAAAACACTATAATTTCTCCAGTGGTGTTGGGCATAGACATCCTGTGATAATGCAGCATGTCTCATTTAGAGCCACATCCACTGTTTTAACATGTTGAAATGTATTCCACTGAAGTCACATAATAATTGATAGCTGATATATACCGAGTTGAGACCATTCGATATTGCACATCTTTTCAGTCATGGTCCTGAGAGGACTTGCATCACAACAACGCCTTCCTTTTTATATCTTTCTAAGCCAGGTTTGTTGTTGTTGTTCATTCATTCAGTCACTTCCAACTCTACGTGACCTCATGGACCAGCCCACGCCAGAGCTCCCTGTCGGCCGTCACCACCCCCAGCTCCTTCAAGGTCAGTCCAGTCACTTTAAGGATGCCATCCATCCATCTTGTCCTTGGTCGGCCCCTCTTCCTTTTACCTTCCACTTCCCCCAGCATCATTGTCTTCTCTAGGCTTTGCTGTCTCCTCATGATGTGACCAAAGTACTTCAACTTTGTCTCTAGTCTCCTTCCCTCCAATGAGCAGTCGGGCTTTATTTCCTGGAGAATGGACTGGTTGGATCTTCTCGCAGTCCAAGGCACTCTCAGAACTTTCCTCCAACACCACAGCTCAAAAGCATCTCTCTTCCTTCGCTCGGCCTTCCCTAAGGTCCAGCTCTCACATCCGTAGGTGACTACAGGGAATACCATGGCTTTGGCTAGGCGGATCTTTGTTGCCAGTCTGATGTCTCTACTCTTCACTATTTTATCGAGACTGAACATTGCTCTCCTCCCAAGAAGGAAGCGTCTTCTGATTTCCTGGCCACAGTCTGCATCTGCAGTCATCTTTGCACCTAGAAATACAAAGTCTGTCACGGCTTCCACATTTTCTCCCTCTATTTTCCAGTTGTCAATCATTCTTGTTGCCATGATCTTGGTTTTTTTTTATGTTTAGCTGCAACCCAGCTTTTGCGCTTTCATATATTGTGTCTTTCATATAATTTCATATAATAGCCTCGAAATAATTCAATGAATAGCACTGGAGATTATCGGAAAGTATATTCTCTCTAGCAAAGAAGCTTAAATCCAATTGCCATTGTTGGTAAGAATCTGTGGCTTATATAAGCAGGATAGGTTAAACAGCTGCAGGTAATGCTCGAAAAATTATTTTTAAGAACAATGAATATAATAACACAGTAAAGTTATCTATAACGGTGCAGTTGAAGGATGATGACGGAGAGTCGGAAGAACAGTATTGGTTAGGGATGGTTTCTGCAGAGAATTTGGAAGAAAAGTTGCTTTCTGAGCTTTGGCCCTGCATTCGATCTTACAAAAGTTGTCCTAAAAAATACACGTCATCCAGATCTACTCATATAAATACATCTAAGTGAATAAACCAAAAGTTTCCAAGGAATAGAGACAACAATCTTCAAGTGATGTGAGAGCTGCTATGGTTCATTAAAGAACTATTGATTGATGGATGTTTAATGTTCACAGCGGCATGACAGTGCATTAACATGATTCCCGTGGATACAAGGTCAGGCTCATCAGAATACGGCACTCCTGTACAGATATATATCTCAGGGCCACAAAAATACCAAGTAGGCAACATCATTGTCACCTTTCCTTAACACACATTGACAAGCAGGTTCCATAACAGTGAGCCAGAACAGTTAAAGTGGTGTCAAACTGCATTAATTCTATGGCCTAGATCAGCATTTCTCAATCTGGGGTTTGGAACCCCTGGGTGGGTCACGAGGGGATGTCAGAGGGATTGCCGAAGACCATCAGAAAACACAGGTGGCGTTCAGAATACTCTTTGATTGTAGGTGAACTATAAATCCCAGCAACTACAACTCCCAAGTGCCAAGATCTATTTTCCCCAAACTCCACCAGTGCTCACATTTGGGCATATTGAGTATTCGTGCCAAGTTTGGTCCAAATCCAACATTGTTTGAGTCCACAGTGCTTTCTGGATGCAGGAGAACAACAACTCCAAAACTCAAGGTCAACGCCCTGCAAACTCTTCCAGTATTCCCTGTTGTTCATGGGAGTTCTGCATGCCAAATTTGGTTCAGTTCCATAATTGGTGGAGTTCAGAATGCTCTTTGATTGTAGGTGAACTATAAATCTCAGCAACTACAACTACCAAATGTCAAGGTCTATTTTACCCCAAACTCCACCAGTGTTCACATTTGGCCATGTTGAGGATTAATGTCAAGTTTGGTCCAGATCCATCATTGCTTGAGTCCACAGCGCTCTCTGGATGCAGGTGAACTACAACTCCAAAACTCAAGGTCAATGCCCAGAAAACCCTTTCAGTATTTCCTGTTGGTCATGGGGAGTTCTGTATGCCAAATTTGATTCAGTTCCATCGTTGGTGGAGTTCATAATGCCCTTTGATTGTAGGTGAACTATAAATCCCAGCAACTTCAACTCCTAAATGACAAAATCAATCTCTCCCCCAACTCTACTAGTATTCAAATTTGTCCGTATCGGGTATTTGTGCCACATTTGGTCTAGTGAATGAAAATACATCATGCATATTAGATATTTACATTACAATTCGTAACAGTAGCAAAATTACAGTTGTGAAGTAGCAACGTAGATAATTGTATGGTTTGGGGTCACCACAACATGAGAAACTGTATTAAGGTTGTTGCAGCATTAGGAAGGTTGAGCAACCTTGGCCTAGATGCACCCTGAAAGGCAGAAATACTGTGGCATCCGTTCTATTCAGATGGCTGGCACTTAAAACACTTTACCTGGGTGACAAGGCCACCATTGGTTCAAGCCAACTTTTTCCTTGGCTCATGAAAAACCATTGCATTTAGAAATGTGCCAACTTGAGCTAATTAACAGTCTGATCAACCATTTTAATTATTTCAGATTTACTCCTGGGAGGTTTGGTCATTGCTAGCTGAATATACTTAGTTACCCTCTCTGATGCCTGCCAGGAGTTCATGAGCCAGTTTAAATTGTCTCTAAATTGCTCCTACACTCTGTACATTCTCTCCTGGAATATAGCTTGGACTTTACTATTGACAACAGTGCTGGAACTGAGCATGGCTGATGCCTTTTTATATGCTGTTCTAATTAACTCCATACCAAGTGAAACATTTTTTGATTACAGGTTACCCAGCTTGCTTCATCAATACACACAAATTAGCCTGTGTTGCATTTCCAGTCCCAGGAAGATGGCTAGCGCACATGGCATCCATTAACCAGGACACAACTGTTGACATTCACTGGCATCATCCTGGGACTGGAAATACAACACTTAGAACTGTAGTAATAAGGTTAGATAATTTGAGAAAGCTAAACTATCCTCTCCCTGTGTCTACCTATGCTCACCCCTTTATGATGTAAATTGATACTACCATCAATGTTCCTCCACATCTTCTTTTTCTGAAGAGTCTCAATTTTGCAAGATGCAGTTAGATCAGCACCTTACTATCCTATCATAGAATACTTAATGGTGTAACATTAGAAAATGTTGACCATTTCTGCTACCTTGGCAGCCATCTTTCCACCAAAGTCAACATCAACACCAAAACTCAACACTGCCTGAGCTCTGCGAGTGCAGGATTTTTCCGAACAAAGCAGAGACTGTTTGAGGACCGGGACATCCGTAGGGATACCAAGGTGCTTGTTATAAAGCTATTGTCCTCCCAACCCTGCTATATGCCTGCGAAATGTGGACTGCCTACAGACGTCAACATTGAGACTGAAATTCAACACTGCCTGAGCTCTGCGAGTGCAGGATTTTTCTGATTGAGGAAGAGAGTGTTTGAGGACCGGGACATCCGTAGGGACACCAAGGTGCTTGTTTATAAAGCTATTGTCCTCCCAACCCTGCTACATGCCTGTGAAACGTGGACTGCCTACAGACGTCAACATTGAGACTGAAATTCAACACCACCTGAGCTCTGCGAGTGCAGGATTTTTCCGAACGAAGCAGAGAGTGTTTAGGGACCGGGACATCCGTAGGGATACCAAGGTGCTTGTTTATAAAGCTATTGTCCTCCCAACCCTGCTATATGCCTGCGAAACGTGGACTGCCTACAGACGTCAACATTGAGACTGAAATTCAACACCACCTGAGGTCTGCGAATGCAGGATTTTCCGAACAAAGCAGAGAGTGTTTGAGGACCGGGACATCCGTAGGGATACCAAGGTGCTTGTTATAAAGCTATTGTCCTCCCAACCCTGCTATATGCCTGCGAAATGTGGACTGCCTACAGACATCAACATTGAGACTGAAATTCAACACTGCCTGAGCTCTGCGAGTGCAGGATTTTTCGGAATGAAGCAGAGAGTGTTTGAGGACTGGGACATCTGCAGGGATACCAAGGTGCTTGTTTATAAAGCTATTGTCCTCCCAACCCTGTTATATGCCTGTGAAACGTGGACTGCCTACAGACATCCATATTGAGACTGAAATTCAACACCGCCTGAGCTCTGCGAGTGCAGGATTTTTTCGAACGAAGCAGAGAGTGTTTGGGGACCGGGACATCTGCAGGGATACCAAGGTGCTTGTTTATAAAGCTATTGTCCTCCCAACCCTGCTATATGCCTGCAAAACATGGACTGTCTACAGACATCACATGCAACTCCTGGAACGATTCCGCAGCGCTGCCTCCGGAAAATCCTGCTTGGGAAGACAAGCGAACAAATGTCAGCTTGCTGGAAGAAGCAAAGACCACCAGCATTGAAGCGATGGTCCTCCGCCATCAACTCCGCTGGACTGGCCATGTTGTCCGGATGCTTGACCACCGTCTCCCAAAGCAGTTGCTCTACTCTGAACTCAAGAATGGAAAACGGAATGTTGGTGGGCAGGAAAAGAGATTGAAAGATGGGCTCAAAGCCAACCTTAAAAACTCTGGCATAGACACTGAGAACTGGGAAGCCCTGGCCCTTGAGCACTCCAGCTGGAAGTCAGCTGTTATTATTTATTTATTTACAGTATTTCTATCCCACCTTTCTCAGCCCGAAGGCGACTCAAGGTGGCTTGCAATTTGGCAGCAATTTGATGCCACAACAGTCATATGATCTTTTCCTTATCAGGACTTGTATTTCAAATTATTGTTATTATTATTTTTTAAAGACCTATTGACTGATTAATTTGAGTGCATTTGGTGTTAATTAAATTGCTGAACAGTGCAGTTCTGCAGCATTGTAATACAGCTAGACTCGTTAAAAAAAGAATTAAAATAAAAAACCTATAGAGGAGCAGAATTGTGGGAGCATGTTGTTACTTCCCTAAGGCCCTTTCCTCACAGCTGAATAAAATCCCACATTATCTGCTTCGAACTGGAATATTTGGCACCGTGGACTCAGATAACCCAGTTCAAAGCAGATATTGTGGGATTTTCTGCCTTATATTTATATTTATTGTGTCAGGAGCAACCAGACAATTGTATTACATTTTTAACAAAACAAACCAACAAACAGACAAAACACAAAATTTGTGAGTTTGGTAGTTGATTAAATGTCCTTTGACCAGTATCTGGCCACTTGGAGTGCCTCTGGTGTTGCTGCAAGAAGGTCCTCCCTTGTGCATGTGGCAGGGCTCAGGTTGCATTGGAACCGGTTGGTCTGTGGTTTGCTCTCCTCCACACTCGCATGTCGTGGATTCCAGTTTGTGGCCCCATTTCTTAAGATTGCCTCTGCATCTTGTGGTGCCAGAGCGCAGTCTGTTCAGCGCCTTCCAAGTTGCCCAGTTTCCTGTGTGCCCAGGGGAGAGTCTCTCATTTGGTATCAGCCATTGATTGAGGTTCTGGATTTAAGCCTGCCACTTTTGGATGCACGCTTGCTGGGGTGTTCCAGCGAGTGTCTCTGTAGATCTTAGAAAACTATTTCTAGATTTAAGTCGTTGATGTGCTGGCTGATACCCAAACAAGGGATGAGCTGGAGATGCCTTGATATTCTGTGTTATACGGCTGTTTGGAAGGGCCCTAAGAGGAAGTCCAGCTATGAAACCACAGAACAGCAAAGTGTTATTATTGCACAACCAGAAAGCATACAGTATCAAAGGTGATAATTTTTGAGCTGTTCAGAAGTGACTTGCAGTTTCTCAAGTATAAATATGTGAAAGGAAGTCATAGGGAGGAGGGAGCAAGCTTGTTTTCAGCAGCCCTGGAGACTAGGATGCGGAACAATGACTTCAAACTACAAGAAAAGAGATTCCATCTGAACATTAGGAAGAACTTCCTGACTGTGAGAGCCATTCAGCAGTGGAATTCTCTGCCCCAGGGTGTGGTGGAGCCTCTTTGTTTGGAGGCTTTAAACAGAGGCTGGATGGCCATCTGTTGGGGGTGCTTTAAATGCACTTTTCCTGCTTCTTGGCAGGGGGTTGGACTGGATGGCCCATGAGGTCTCTTCCAACTCTTTGATTCTATGTCACTGCCTTGATATGCTGGGTTATACGGCTGTGTGGAAGGGCCCTAAGAGGAAGTCTATCTATGAAACCACAGAACAGCAAAGTGTTGTTATTGCACAACCAGGAAGCATACAGTATCAAAGGTGATCATCTTTGAGCTGTTCAGCAGTGGAACTCTCCGCCTCGAAGTGTGGTGGAGCCTCTTTCTTTGGAGGCTTTTAAACAGAGGCTGGATGGCCATCTGTTGGGGGTGCTTTGAATGCACTTTTCCTGCTTCTTGGCCCGTGAGGTCTCTTCCAACTCTATGATTCTATGATTCTAAGTAGCAGCTAAAACCTTGCTATCTCATCATTGCCGAGAAACTGAATATTGAGTGGAAGATTCCAGGGGAGGCCGAAAAGTTCCTTGAGAAACCGTTTTCCTTTGAAAACTTGCCTTTGAGGATTAATTTAAGAACTTGATCACATCCAGATTCTGACCAATGAAGCATGTTTCAGTCAAAAGGCCATCCTGTATCAAATCTGGGGTCAAGAAGAATATTCAGATTCAGACCTTTGCCGTGGAAATCCAGAGAGAAGACCACCCTCATTTATTTGGTCGGCATCATTAGTGGAAAAGGCTCACCTGGGCAAGCAGAGCGCGAGCACATCAAAGGCTTCGTTTGATGTTAAAAGGTTGCATGCCCATTGTCCTTGGGAGTGCTATCTGCTATGCAAAACAGGAATATGAAAGCACAGTCAGGATCAGTTGGCAAGACCGGAATGAAAGAGAAAGCTAACATCTCTGTCCAGCACATGGCTTCAAATGTTGAAAAGAGAACAAAGCCAAGGGTCCTTTGCATCCACATGGGTTCACAAGGACACACAACTTGTGTCTAATTAGCAGCAGGGAAGAACTTCTTTCCAAAGCCCGCTTTCCCAGAGAATAAACCCAACCCAATAGGATTCTGATGAGCGTCCTACACTTCTCTGATATATTCAGAAATTGAGGGTAGGCAGGATTTGGAAGCCATATATACACTTTTACTTAGGCGATCCCTCGTAGTCCGAGGATGATGGATTCTCCAAGTTTGGGGTTCTGACGGTGGGTCCGTAGGTGACTGTGGAGTCCTGTTCTTGATCTCCATCTTCTCCCACAGTGAGGGCACTGGTTTCCAGGTGGAAGGTGGTCCCGGTCGGGGTTGGCTTGACACGCCTTCCTCTTGGCACATTTCTCTCTTTCAGCCTCCATTCGTGCCTCTTCAAATTCCACAACACTGCTGGTCACAGCTGACCTCCAGTGGAGCACTCAAGGGCCAGGGCTTCCCAGTTCTCTGTGTCTATGCCAGAGTTTTTAAGGTTGGCTTTGAGCCCATCTTTAAATCTCTTTTCCTGTCCACCAACATTCCGTTTTCCGTTCTTGAGTTCAGAGTAGAGCAACTGCTTTGGGAGACGGTGGTCAGGCATTCTGACAATGTGGCCGGTCCAGAAGTCACATGCAACACCTAGAATGGTTGTTGTTGTTCATTCGTTCAGTCGTCTCTGACTCTTCGTGACCTCATGGACCAGCCCACGCCAGAGCTCCCTGTCGGCTGTCACCACCCCCAGCTCCTTCAAGGTCAATCCAGTCACTTCAAGGATGCCATCCATCCATCTTGCCCTTGGTCGGCCCCTCTTCCTTTTGCCTTCCACTTTCCCCAGCATAATTGTCTTCTCTAGGCTTTGCTGTCTCCTCATGATGTGGCCAAAGTACTTCAACTTTGTCTCTAGTCTCCTTCCCTCCGGTGAGCAGTCGGGCTTTATTTCTTGGAGGATGGACTGGTTGGATCTTCTCGCAGTCCAAGGTACTCTCAGAACTTTCCTCCAACACCACAGCTCAAAAGCATCGATCTTACTTCGCTTAGCCTTCCCTAAGGTCCAGCTCTCACATCCGTAGGTGACTACAGGGAATACCATGGCTTTGACTATGCAGATCTTTGTTGCCAGTGTGATGTCTCTGCTCTTTACTATTTTATCGAGACTGGACATTGCTCTCCTCCCAAGAAGGAAGCGTCTTCTGATTTCCTGGCTACAGTCTGCATCTGCCATAATCTTTGCACCTAGAAATACAGTCTGTCACGGCCTCCACATTTTCTCCCTCTATTTCCCAGTTGTCAATCATTCTTGTTGCCGTAATCTTGTATTTTTTGGCACTTTCTTCTTTCACCTTGACTAGAAGGCTCCTCAGCTCCTCCTCGCTTTTGGCCATCAGAGTGGTGTCATCTGCATATCTGAGGTTGTTAATGTTTCTTCCAGCAATTTTCAGCCCAGCTTTGCATTCCTCAAGCCCCGCACATCCTCGCATGATGTGTTCTGCATACAAGTTAAAAAGGTTGGGTGAGAGTATGCAGCCTTGCCGGACGCCTTTCCCAATCTTGAACCAGTCTGTTGTTCCGTGGTTAGTTCTGACTGTTGCTACTTGGTCCTTGTACAGATTCCTCAAGAGAGAGACAAGGTGGCTTGGGATGCCCATCCCACCAAGAACTTGCCACCAAGAACTTCCCAGAATGGTTGACAAATCTGTTTTGTCCATTACTCCATAGATGAATGCTCTTGGGGAAAAATATGCTACAATGTGAAATGTACGTGGATTTGAACACCAACAGACAGAAATTTCCTGCTTAAGAGTCCCTCTTGAAAAATGCATGCAGATCTTTGCGTGGTGGTGTAACATTTTCATGTTTTATCCCTCCCCAGGGGCAAACACATACACACACATTATGCTGCAATTCGTCCCAAACTGGCATTTACTCTAAAGCTAATTCAGTGGTCATTTGTACTGTGAGAGTCCCACTTGCTCTCCTCATTTCGCTAAGAGGCAAGATAGAGTATCGAACTGGGAGCTGGGAAATCCAGTTCCACGTCTCCATTCTTCCCATTTCTAGCCCCCACTGAGTCGTGAAACTAACGGAATGACTTTGCACCAGACACACTTCTGTATTGTTTTAATTGGTCTCTCTTTGTTAGTCCTTGTGGGAGCCCTTGCGGGCTGGAAGGCAATGCAGAAATAATTTAGATAAATAAATAATAAAAGACCCCGCAGAAAGGCCGACAAAACCCATTAATTAGTCTTTGCCCTCAGGCTTAGAGCCTAAGCAACACATAGAGATGGATTGGCAGAGAGCAGGATAAATCTGCATCTCAAAACCTGCAGCTGGTGGCCTGACTGCTAAAAATGACATGATAGAAAGGATTGATAACTGTCATCCACTATAAAATACCCATCTGTTGCTTACTTACTTACTTAGGCGATCCCTTGTGGGTCCGCATGTGGCTGTGGAGCCCTATTCTTGCTCTGCATCTTCTTCCGCAGTGTGGGCATTGGTTTCCAGGTGGAAGGCGGTCCCGGTCGGGGTTGGCTTGATGCCCCTTCCTCCTGGCACGTTTCTCTCTTTCACCCTCCACTCGTGCCTCCTTGAATTCTGCAGCACTGCTGGTCACAGCTGACCTCCAGCTGGAGCACTCACAGGCCAGGGCTTCCCAGTTCTCAGTGTCTATGCCAGAGTTTTTAAGGTTGGCTTTGAGACCATCTTTCAATCTCTTTTCCTGTCCACCAACATTCCGTTTTCCGTTCTTAAGTTCGGAGTAGAGCAACTGCTTTGGGAGACGGGGGTCAGGCATCTGGACAACGTGGATGGCCCAGCGGAGTTGATGTTGGAGGACCATCGCTTCAATGCTGGTGGTCTTTGCTTCTTCCAGCACACTGACGTTTGTCCGCTTGTCTTCCCAGGAGATTTGCAGGATTTTCCGGAGGCAGCGCTGATGGAATCGTTCCAGGAGTTGCACGTGACGTCTGTAGACAGTCCATGTTTTGCAGGCATATAGCAGGGTTGGGAGGACAATAGCTTTATAAACAAGCACCTTGGTATCCCTATGGATGTCCTCAAATACTCTCTGCTTCATTCGGGAAAATGCTGTTGCAACACATGACAGATATATAGAACAATTAAATAATAATATAAATATACGAGGGTTAAATGAAAAGTAATGCCTCCACCTTCGTAACTCCTCAACAGATGGCAGTACTGGTATGCGGCAGGTACTGGCATGTTCAGTAGACTCTCCTCTGCAGTTCCATTTTGGTGGGAAGCCTTAGCATTGAATGGTTGTGTTGTTAAAGTGTGAAGTATGGAACCCTGCGCAGATGGTCGGTCAATGTGACTTAAGCAAATGCAGTCATTGAATTCTTGACAGTAGAAGGTTTCACCCCAAAGGAGATCCATCAGAGAATGCAAGCTGTTTATGGTGATTGTGTTGATGTGAGTATTGTGCATTGTTGGGCGAGTAAGTTTAAATATGTTGAGGTGGGAACATCTGACTTGCATGACAAACAAAGAGTTGGATGTGCTGTGACAGCAACCACAGAGTTTCACAAACAAAAGCTTGACTGATTCAGGATGATCGTTGTATCACTTAGAGACAAATTTCAAGCATAATTGGCATTTCACAAGAATGTGTGGGTCACATTATTGCTTTGCTTGGCTATCGGAAGATCTGTGCACGATGGGTAACGGAAACAAGAGTGTTGAGTTCTTCCGTGATGGCTTCAGAAAACTTGTTCATTTTTGGCAGAAACGTATCCAATTGTCGGGTGATTATGTGGAAAAGTGAATAGTGGTAGTTAAAGAGCACATTCTAAGGATTATTTCAGCATTTGATTTATTAAAATATTCCCATCCAAACCCAAGTAGCGTTGGTGGAGGCATTACTTTTCATTCAACCCTCGTATAACTAACTCCCCCCCCCCAAATAAAATGGACTATCCTTCTCTCTTGGTCGGGGTTGGCTTGGCATGCCTTCCTCTTGGCACGTTTCTCTCTTTCACCCTCCATTCGTGCCTCTTCAAATTCTACAGCACTGCTGGTCACAGCTGACCTCCAGCTGGAGTGCCCAACGGCCAGGGCTTCCCAGTTCTCCGTATCTATGCCAGAGTTTTTAAGGTTGGCTTTGAGTTCATCTTTAAATCTCTTTTCCTGTCCACCAACCTTCCATTTTCCATTCTTGAGTTTGGAGTAGAGCAACTGCTTTGGGTGGAACGGTGGTCGGGCATCCGGACAATGTGGCTGGTCCAGCAAAGTTGATGGAGGAGGACCATCACTTCAAGATGCACATTGTTATACATGCAAATATAAGACTTCCCTTGAAAATATGTCCTAATGCATCTTTTTGAACAGACATTATTATAAGATCAGGTCTTATTTTGGAGAAAATATAATAAGCGCAAGCCTCCCTACTGACTTTTGCCTAGAGTCACTAAATGTGATGTGGCGGCAAAAAAAGCCAATGGGATTTTGGCCTGCATCAATAGGAGCCTAGTGTCTAGATCTAGGGAAGTCATGCTACCCATGCTCTATTCTGCTTTGGTTAGACCACATCTGGAATATTGTGTCCAATACTGGGCACCACAATTCAAGAGAGAGATTGACAAGCTGGAATGTGTCCAGAGGAGGGCGACTAAAATGATCAAGGGTCTGGAGAACAAGCCCTATGAGGAGCGGCTTAGGGAACTGGGCATGTTTAGCCTGAAGAAGAGAAGGCTGGGAGGAGATATGATAGCCATGTATAAGTATGTGAGAGGAAGCCACAGGGAGGAGGGAGCAAGCTTGTTTTCTGCTTCCTTGGAGACTAGGACGCGGAACAATGGCTTCAAACTACAAGAGAGGAGATTCCATCTGAACATGAGGAAGAACTTCCTGACTGTGAGAGCCATTCAGCAGTGGAACTCTCTGCCCCAGAGTGTGGTGGAGGCTCCTTCTTTGGAAGCTTTTAAACAGAGGATGGATGGCCATTTGTCAGGGGTGATTTGAATGCAATATTCCTGCTTCTTGGCAGGGGGTTGGACTGGATGGCCCATGAGGTCTCTTCCAACTCTTTGATTCTATGATTCTATGAAATGCTGCATCCATCTTTTGCCTGGTTTTGGGTTGTTTTTTTTTAAAAAAATGGAAGATAGCATTTTCAATTAACTGTTTGGAAGAAGCCCTTGAGTGCCCAGTAGAAGCAAATGTGTAATTGTACTTCATAGCCGACCAATCTCCTGGTGTCGGGCTGCTGTGTGATAGAAACTCCTATAGCATCTTTAATGAATTCTCTCACAATAGAAAACAAATCCTCCCACAAATGCTTCATGGAAGAAAATATCTTATTCTGCCAGATGACTCTGCAATGCTTAGACATAGTCTCCATCTTCTGTAGTTGATGATACTGTATAGATTTCTGTACCTGTCTTACTGTACACCGCTTAGATAGATTGAATACCGATACTGGCATCATAAACACTCAGAGAGAAACAGAAGATGCTGAGATTAATAAGATGCTGAAAGTGATTTGGAGGTGAGATGCAGGGAATGGTGTCAAAATAAGGACTCCATATATTCCATCAAAGCCGTGTTTCCATTTTGGGCAGCAGGATGGAAACTCATTTCCATTCATATATATATATATATGCCTTCCAGCAGTGCTCTTCCTGCAGTCACGAGCCAATCCCTCTCCAATGCCAGAAATACAGCTTAATGGTGTAACATTGGAAAATGTTGACCATTTCCGCTGCCTTGGCAGCCACCTCTCCACCAAAGTCAACATTGGCCTGAGCTCTGTGAGTGCAGCATTTTTTCGATTGAGGAAGAGAGTGTTTGAGGACTGGGACATCCGTAGGGATACCAAGGTGCTTGTTTATAAAGCTATTGTCCTCCCAACCCTTCTATATGACTGCGAGACGTGGACTATCTACAGAAGTCACATGCAACACCTAGAACGATTCCACCTTGGTATTCCTGCACTCTCTGCCTCATTCAGAAAAATGCTGCACTAGCAGAGCTCAGATGGTGTTGAATTTCAGTGTCACTGTTGACTTTGATGGAGAGGTAGCTTCCAAGGGAGCGGAAATGATCAACATTATCTAATGTTACACCATTAAGCTGTATTTCTGGTATTGGAGAGGGTTGGTTGGTGACCACTCCCCCTGAAGACACAGGTTTTCAGCTTGGGAGTTCTCTTGGATTCATCACTGAGTGTGCAGGTACAACTGTACCAGGAGCTCCAATTTTGTTTGCTTTGCATTTAATGTTTGTTATAGTCCTAAGTTTCAGGGACTCTGCAGATAGGTGGCTTCTTTTGGCTGCAATCATAGAGCAAGCCACCTGTCAATTATAGTTAGGTTCCCTGGTCCCGCCCCCTTTTTGGGTTTTTGGAGGGAATAGGAGCCTTTTTGGTTCAGTCCACACAGAGAAGCTTTCCATGCAGGACATAATACCAAGAGGTCCTGTAGAAAGCTTTGTCTTCTACAGCTTGGCCGGGGAGAAAAGGCCCCACAGCTTGGCTGAGGATTTTACAGTCTTACAGCTCCTTTGCTCGAAGAACTTCAGCCAGCCATCACTGAAACCTGAACTCCTTCTTTTCCCCTGGAAGTCTACAAAGCTCTGCTTGGTAAGGGTCGCTCGCGGAAGCCAGACGCAGTTGGTACCGGGTGCAGGGGCTCTACGCCAGCAGAGGCAAGTACAGACTGCCCAGATTAGAAGTTAAGGATTTCCCCATTAGTTAATTACAGTTAAGAAGATAGTGCCTGTTCCCAGTGAACAAGATTGGAAGAGCCAATAGACTGTTAAGAAAGCTTGAAAGTACCTGTTTGTTTTCATTAATAAAGAATATTGTTGAACCTTTAAGCAATCTAAAGACTCTGTTTGGGGGAATCCAAGGGCCTTTGATCTGAGGCAGCCTCGGCATCCCGTTGGGCACACAGAATTTATGTCCTGTCTACAGTCTTATGCACAGGCCCAGAATGCGACAGCACACTGAGCCTGGAACCTTAGGTTTTAGCGGTGGGCAGGGGAGCATTCGCACAATTAAAACTTGTGCTCCATCTGTACCCGTATCTTGAGAAGCCATACTTGATCATGGTGGTCCAAGCTCTTGTTACATCTCAAATAGACTTCTCAAATAGATAAATAGAGTTGATCCGAATGCTGATCTTCAAAATATTTCCCACTTGAGCAAACACATCTCCATCACTATAGCTGATTTTGTCATTTTCTCTTCTGATTTTCTTCCTTTTCCTATTTGTGATGGTTACATTTCTCTGTTGTATCAGGCAATGACCTTCTCCTGTAGACCAGAAGAATGGTTTCACTCTGCAATGTATGTATTTGCATCTTGGGAGTCTTTTATATACTCGCAAGCCTGTAGTCATAATATTACATAAAATACGTTTGGCATATCCCAGGAGTATTTTAGTTGTCTGTTCCTACATGGCACAGGGTTGAACTAGATAGCCCTTGCACTCCCTTCTGACTATGATCCTATGCAAAATTCAGAACATTTTTTCAGGTCTGAAAGCCAATTATTTCCAATGCCTGATGGAGATATTCAGATTGAGATGTATAAAGTTCACATCCACCTGGAAGAAGGAGATTAAATACAAACTTTTCTAAGGTTCTTACAAAAGTGAAGTTCTCATAGACATACACAAAGCAGAATGGCTTCATGAACTCTTTGTAACCTATGGAGGGCAGCTGCACTGAAATTCAGATTTTGCCTGGGCATTTCAATTGACTTGACCTCGAGTGACCGAACCATACTGTGTGATAGCATCTAGGTGGGTGTAGCCAACCAGAGAGGAATTCTCAAATGTCTTCCACTTTAAACCACCGAAGTAATCAAATCAATCAGAAAAGGTCGTGTGGAATGGACCTTGATTTATGAAATGCAGCACACCTGAAGGAAAAAATCATGTAATTGGAAGGAAGGAAAAGGCCTCCAACTTTGTCAAGAGTTAGAGGTGTTGAGTTCTCCAAGCTCTCTTCAAAAAGTATCTAAGGTTTTTCTGAAAAAGAGAAGAACTCAGATAACTTTTGACTTAGTCTGAGGGAACTGGAAAATCATTATTGTTGGTGTTTGATGCACAACAAGATTAGTACACAGCAAACAAGATCACTATGCTGGCTTTTATTTAATCACACATCGGGCACTTTCCAAGCATTTATTGCGAGTAATATGTGAAGATCCAAGTAGGGTGGGCTTTTAGAGCTGGCAGATGCTGATTTTGTCAGCACTGATTGTGTTTAAGTGCAGGCCAAGGTCTTTAGGCACTGGGTTGTTGTAGGTTTTTTCAGGCTATATGGCCATGGTCTAGAGGCATTCTCTCCTGACGTTTCGCCTGCATCTATCGCAAGCATCCTCAGAGGTAGTGAGGTCTGTTGGAACTAGGAAAAAGGGTTTATATATCTGTGGAATGACTAGGGTGGGACAAAGGACTCTTGTCTGCTGGAGCTAGGTGTCAATGTTTCAACTGACCACCTTGATTAGTATACCATGGCCTGATTGTGCCTGGAGCAAACATTTGTTGAGAGGTGATTAGATGTCACTGCCTGCTTCCTCTCTGTTGTTGTGCTGTTGCAATTTTAGAGTTTTTTTAAATACTGGTAGCCAGATTGTGTTCATTTTCATGGTTTCCTCCTTTCTGTTGAAATTGTCCACATGCTTGTGTATTTCAGTGGCTTCTCTGTGTAGTCTGACATGGTGGTTGTGAGAGTGGTCCAGCATTTCTGTGTTCTTAAATAATCTGCTGTGTCCAGGCTGGTTCATCAGGTGCTCTGCTATGGCTGACGTCTCTGGCTGAAGTAGTTTGCAGTGCCTTTCATGTTTCTTGATTCGTGTTTGGGCAACGCTGTGTTTGGTGGTCCCTATGTAGACTTGTCCACAGCTGCATGTGGACAATTTCAACAGAAAGGAGGACACCATGAAAATGAACAAAATCTGGCTACCAGTATTAAAAAAAACCTCTAAAATTGCAACAGCACAACAACAGAGAGGAAGCAGGCAGGGACATCTAATCACCTCTCAACAAAAGTTTGCTCCAGGCACAATCAGGCCATTGTATGGTAATCAAGGTGGTCAGTTGAAACATTCACACCTAGCTCCAGCAGACAAGAGTCCTTTGTCCCACCCTGGACATTCCACATTCCATAAACCCTTTTCCTAGTTCCATCAGACCTCACTACTTCTGAGGATGCTTGCCATAGCTGCAGGTGAAACGCCAGGAGAGAATGCCTCTAGACCATAGCCATATAGCCCGAAAAAACCTACAACAACCCAGTGATTCCGGCCATGAAAGCCTTCGACAATACATTCTTTAGGCACTGCACCCAGTGTGCCATCACCACTGGGACCGCCTTTACTGGCTTGTGCCAGAATCTTTCCAGTTCAATCTTTAAATCCTCATATCATGTCAGCTTTTCCAGTTGCTTTTCATCAATTCTGCTGTCACCTGGGATTGCAACATCAATGATCCATACTTTTTTTTCATACACATGGTGTCAGGAGCCTTGTGCTCCAAAACTCTTGTCAGTCTGAAGTCGAAAGTCCCAGAGTAGTTTGAGGTGTTCATTTTCTGTAACATTTTCAGGACTTTGATCCTAATTTTTTTTTTATCGCAGGCAGATGGTATTTGTGGCACAAGTTCGAGTGAATCATCTGAGCAACAGTATTATGCCTCTGTTTGCAGTCCGTCTGCAAAATCTTCTCACAGCAGCAGAGGGTGTAATCCATCATTTCGCCTGCTTCCTTGCAGAATCTACATTTGGAATCTGTCACCAACCTTTCAATTCTGGTTTGGGTGGCATTGGTTCTAATGGCCTGTTCTTGGCCTGCCAGAACTTTTTCAAAGTTCCATTTGTGAGCCACATCCATGTTTTTTTCATTGTCAATTTTGCTATCAATTTTCCTCAGGAACTGTCCATGGATTGCCTTCTTTTGCCAATTTTCACTTAGAATCATAGAATCAAAGAGTTGGAAGAGACCTCATGGGCTATCCAGTCCAACCCCATTCAGCCAAGAAGCAGGAATATTGCATTCAAATCATCCCTGACAGATGGCCATCCAGCCTCTGTTTAAAAGCTTCCAAAGAAGGAGCCTCCACCACACTCCGGGGCAGAGAGTTCCACTGCTGAATGGCTCTCACAGTCAGGAAGTTCTTCCTCATGTTCAGATGGAATCTCCTCTCTTGTAGTTTGAAGCCATTGTTCCGCGTCCTAGTCTCCAAGGAAGCAGAGGAGGAGCTTGCTCCCTCCTTCCTGTGGCTTCCTCTCACATATTTATACATGGCCATCATGTCTCCTCTCAGCCTTCTCTTCTTCAGGCTAAACATGCCCAGCTCCTTAAGCCGCTCCTCATAGGGCTTGTTCTCCAGACCCTTGATCGTTTTAGTCGCCCTCCTCTGGACACATTCCAGCTTGTCAATATCTCTCTTGAATTGTGGTGCCCAGAATTGGACACAATATTCCAGGTGTGGTCTAACCAAAGCAGAATAGAGCATGGGTAGCATTACTTCCCTGGACCTAGACACTAGGCTCCTCTTGATGCAGGCCAAAATCCCATTGGCTTTTTTTGCCGCCACATCACATTCCTGGCTCATGTTTAACTTGTTGTCCACGAGGACCCCAAGATCTTTTTTACACGTACTGCTCTCAAGCCAGGCATCATCATCCCCCATTCTGTCTCTTTGCATTTCGTTTTTTCTGCACTGGATTGTATTTTTCCATATTTACTCTTTGTCTTTTGCACTTTAAGCGGGTTTTTTTTACTACTGACTTCCATCAATGTTGGTTCTTGACTGCCTTTCACATAATCTGCCAGTGCATGTTTCTCTTATTTTACCATTTGTTTCACTTGCAGAAGACCTCTGCCTCCTGATTTTCTGGGCAGGTAAAGCCTGTCAACATCACTATGTGGGTGTAATAAGTAGTGAATTGTCATCAGTTTTCTCTCCCCCCCCCCCTCCTCCTCCTCCTCCTCCTCCTCCTTTACCCACTTCCTTCCAAAACCATCTCTCCTGTTCCTGTTCCAAAACAAAGGGACTTTTCCTGTGCTGGTACGTCTGTACCAGGAGCTCCAACCTTATTTTCTTTCTATTAAGTGTTTGCATGCATTCCAAAGTTTCAGGGATTCTGCAAAAAGGTGGCTCCCTTTGGTTTGCAGTCATAGGGCAAGCCACCTGTCTATCATTGTTAAGTTTGGGTCCGCCCCTTCTCCCAGGGAGATGGGAAGGGAAGAGGGGGCCATTTTTAGTTAGTCTTAGTGAGGAAAGCTAAGTTTGAGGACGTGGACAAGCTTCACCTGCAGAAAAGCTTCATTTCTCAGGACATTCCGGGGGAAAATTCTCAAAGCTCTGGCTGGGAGCTTTCAGCCTTACTGCATCTGAGGGAAACAGCCCTAAGGTTTTAAAGAAATTCCAAAGGGAAAACAGCTTTACAGACCCAAAGAACTCCAGCTGGAGAATCTACCAGTTTTGTCTGGTAGGTTTACTCGGTACCAAGACGCAGTTTGGAAGCAGTAGTAGATCCCACACCAACAAAACATAGATAACATACAGCCTGGGAGAGGCTAAAAAAAGGGGTTTCCTCTCAAAGTATAAGAACAATTAACGAAGACAGTTGCCTGTCCCTTGTGGACAAGATTAAGGAAGCCACCAGTTGATTGAAAGCCTTGAAGCATTTGTTTGACTCATTGAAGATTTGAGAAGTACCTGTTTAATTTGTTCAATAATAAAGGACTTTGTTTAACCTTTCAAGCCATCTAAAGACCATTTAACAGTTAGGATGTGAGCCTAGTGAAGCCCTGGTGGCCATTTTAGATTAGGGAAACAGGGAGAGGAGGGAGAGTGTCCAGAGGAGGGCGACTAAAATGATGAAGTGTCTGGAGAACAAGCTCTATGAGGAGCAGCTTAAGGAGCTGGGCATGTTTAGCCTGAAGAAGAGAAGGCTGAGAGGAGATATGATAGCCGTGTATAAATATGTGAGAGGAAGCCACAGGGAGGAGGGAGCAAGGGAGCAAGCTCGTTTTCTGCTTCCATGGAGACTAGGACGCAATGGAACAATGGCTTCAAACTACAAGAGAGGAGATTCCATCTGAACACGAGAAAGAACTTCCTGACTGTGAGAGCCGTTCAGCAGTGGAACTCTCTGCCCTGGAGTGTGGTGGAGGCTCCTTCTTTGGAAGCTTTTAAACAGAGGCTGGATGGCCATCTGTCAGGGGTGATTTGAATGCAACATTCCTGCTTCTTGGCAGGGGGTTGGACTGGATGGCCCATGAGGTCTCTTCCAACTCTTTGATTCTATGATTCTATGAAGAAAAGTGGATCAAGAGAGGGGGAATAACCATATCAATCCCC
The DNA here is from genome assembly GCF_037176765.1 of Anolis sagrei. Lineage (NCBI taxonomy): Eukaryota > Metazoa > Chordata > Lepidosauria > Squamata > Anolidae > Anolis > Anolis sagrei. The sequence continues at coordinate 9,981,825 of NC_090027.1, read as the reverse complement.
GAATCTCACATGGTCCTCCATGTTTCATATGGAGGACCATGTGGAAATGGGATGTTCTTGCCATGGAAAGTACTTGCTATCCTACCCCATTCCTGTCTTGGTGACAAGAAAAAGTATGTGATACTGATGCAGCTGAATGCCTTCCTTGTTCTTTGAGTGCGTCCTCTGGTTGCAAAACACAGCATTCCTATTTCCTATCAGAGATGGCGTTCATTCTTCAAACTGAACCATGCATGTCTGCCTCTTGTCTGCCTTGCAGTCAATGCTTTTGTATTCCATTTCTCAGCAGGTGTCACGGACCCAGTGACAAATCCCTGTGCCGTTCAAAGAGAAACCCCGCTGTTTGTTCTAGCCCACTTTGTTAGCAGCTCCTTGCAGGAGACCTGTGTCATAGTATGACATGGAAAAAGTGGAGGGAACAGAAGTAATTAATTGAATCTAGTAATATCGAGACGTGTGCCTCTTACAGAATAGCTGCTTGCGACTCCCGTTTAGGAAACATAGGACAATAATCAGTGCACATTGCTCCTACAGAGCTTCTGTTCTTTTCAATGAGTTGCACAGAAGTCTCCAGCAGAAGACTCATTACAGCTGAGACAGCCTGCAGACTAGCTGCCATTAGAGACACGGAAATCTCTTTCTTTCCCCCTGTGTTTCTCAGAATTTCACACCAGCATTTTGCCCCATCTTGTTTTTGTAGCAGCATCCAAAATATTCCTCTTCTATATTTTTGGACTCATTTTCACTGTTTCCTTCCACTTCCGTGTTTTAAGACATTCATATCTCACTGATTGTGCAGGTTTTGGAGCTATCTGCAGCACATTTTTCCCCAAAGCATATTATGTTCTGCACAGATTGTCCCCCCTTTCCTTAATGCAGTGTTTCTCAATCTGGGGGGCAAGGCCCCTGGGGTGGGAGGTCGCAAGAGGGTGTCAGAGGGTTCGCCAAAGGCCATCAGTATTTTCTGTTGATCATGGGGGTTCTGTGTGGGAAGTTTGGCCCAATTCAGTCATTGGTGGGGTTCAGGATGCTCTTTGATTGTTTGTTGTTCATTCGTTCAGTCGTCTCCGACTCTTCGTGACCTCGTGGACCAGCCCACGCCAGAGCTCCCTGTCGGCCGTTACCACCCCCAGCTCCCTCAAGGTCAGTCCAGTCACTTCAAGGATGCCATCCATCCATCTTGCCCTTGGTCGGCCCCTCTTCCTTTTCCCTTCCACTTTCCCCAGCATAATTGTCTTCTCTAGGCTTTCCTGTCTCCTCATGATGTGGCCAAAGTACTTCAACTTTGTCTCTAGTATCTTTCCCTCCAGTGAACAGTCGGGCTTTATTTCCTGGAGGATGGACTGGTTGGATCTTCTCGCAGTCCAAGGCACTCTCAGCACTTTCCTCCAACACCACAGCTCAAAAGCATCAATCTTCCTTCGCTCAGCCTTCCCTAAGGTCCAGCTCTCACATCCGTAGGTGACTACAGGGAATACCATGGCTTTGATTGTAGGTGAACTATAATCCCAGCCACTACAAGTCCCAAGAACATGTTTAGCCTGAAGAAGAGAAGGCTGAGAGGAGATATGATAGCCATGTATAAATATGTGAGAGGAAGCCACAGGGAGGAGGGAGCAAGCTTGTTTTCTGCTTCCTTGGAGACTAAGACGCGGAACAATGGCTTCAAACTACAAGAGAGGATATTCCATCTGAACATGAGGAAGAACTTCCTGACTGTGAGAGCCGTTCAGCAGTGGAACTCTCTGCCCCGGAGTGTGGTGGAGGCTCCTTCTTTGGAAGCTTTTAAGCAGAGGCTGGATGGCCATTTGTCAGGGGTGATTTGAATGCAATATTCCTGCTTCTTGGCAGGGGGTTGGACTGGATGGCCCATGAGGTCTCTTCCAACTCTTTGATTCTATGATTCTATGATTCTATGAAGAAATGGAGTAGCCTTCATAATTAATAAGAAATTCGCTAAAGCGGTGCTTGGATACAACCCAAAAATGACAGAATGATCTCAATTCGAGTGCAAGGAAAGCCTTTCAACATTACAGTGATCCAAATATACGCCCCAACCACAGCTGCTGAAGAAGCAGAAGTAGATCAGTTCTATGAGGATCTGCAGGACCTACTGGATAATACACCAAAAAGAGACATTATTTTCATTACAGGAGACTGGAATGCCAAGGTGGGAAGTCAAATGACAACTGGGATCACAGGCAAGCATGGTCTGGGAGAACAAAATGAAGCGGGACGCAGGCTGATAGAATTCTGCCAGGAAAACTCGCTGTGTATAACGAATACCGTCTTCCAACAACCTAAAAGACAGCTTTGTACATGGACCTCGCCAGATGGTCAACACCGAAATCAGATTGACTACATCCTTTGCAGCCAAAGGTGGCGGACATCCATCCAGTTGGTGAAAACAAGACCTGGGGCTGACTGTAGCTCAGATCACGAACTTCTTATTGCTCAGTTTAGAATAAAACTAAGGAGATCAGGGAAAATACACAGACCAGTTAGATATGATCTCACTAACATTCCTAGCGAATATACAGTGGAAGTGAAGAACAGATTTGAAGGACTAGATTTAGTAAACAGAGTCCCAGAAGAACTATGGACAGAAGTCCGAGAAGTTCGAGAAGTCCGAACTATGGACAGAAGTCCGAAGTCCAACAGAAGTCCTCTCTGTTGTTTGGCTGTTATAATTTTAGAGTTTTTTAATACTGGTAGCCAGATTTTGTTCATTTTCATGGTCTCTTCCTTTGAAGCCATTGAAATCCACAAGCATGTGGACAATTTCAAAAGAAAGGAAGAGACCATGAAAATGAACAAAATCTGGCTACCAGTATTAAAAAACTCTAAAATTATAACAGCCAAACAACAGAGAGGAAAAAACCAGGCACAGATTAACACCTCCCAGCAACAGATTTTCCCAGGCTCAGGCAGGCCTTCAAATGCTAATGAAGGTGATCAGCTAAACATTCACACCTAACTGCAGCAGGGAAGAGCTCCTTGCCCCACCCCAGCCATTCCACAGATATATAAACCCATTTTCCTATTTCCAACAGACCTCACTACCTCTGAGGATGCTTGCCACAGATGCAGGCGAAACGTCAGGAGAAATGCCTCTAGAACATGGCTCTATAGCCCGAAAAAACCCACAAGAACCTAGTATTTCTTGCTGTTTCTTTGTCAGAGTTGATGTGGAGATTGTCTGGTTTGCCTACTCTGGAACATACAACATATTATTGTCCTTCTTTAGGGGTCCCTTCCCAATCTATGATATTATATCTGTGTATGTGTGAATCATACTACTACTACTACTACGACTACTACTACGAATCCTTTATTTATACCTCGCTACCATCTCCCGCAGGACTCGGTGCGGCTTACAAGAGGCCGAGCCCAAAATACATCAGAACAAAAAACACAACAACAACAATACAATACAACAATAAATAACTCATAGCAAAGCAAAAACAATAACAAAATGTCACGATGCAATTTAAAAAACTTGGCAGGGCCAAATGTAATGATTTTTTTTTAAATGCTGGGCATGACAAGGTGAAAAAGGATGGATATTTTGGGGGGGGGGGGGGTAAGTGGGTGTGCAGACAATTCTAACTCTCTCGTAAAGAGAATTTGGGACATATTGCTTGGGATTCCTTAATCTGGAAAGGCACACTGGAACATGCATGTTTTCAAGCTCCTTCTGAAGACTGCCAACGTTGGGGCATGCCTGATGTCCTTGGGGAGGGTCAGGCCCGTAGCCAGGATTTCGTTTCGGGGGGGGGGGGGGGGCTAAAAAATTTTCAGGGGGGGGGGTTTCGGGGGGGGGGGGCGGCTGAGGTTCGGGGGGGCTGAGTCTGAGTGAAAGATGGTCTACCCTAACAAACCTTTTGTATCATTACCCCAATACCCCCATACATATGGGATATATTGAGTATGGTGATCAAATCATGATATTAATAAACATAACAGTTTAAATAATGCACCAGTAAGGCCTTTTCGCGAACCACCATGAGAATTTCGGGGGGGGGGGGGGCTGAAGCCCCCCGAGCCCCCCCCCCCGGCTACATGCCTGGGGAGGGTGTTCCAGAGTCGTGGGGCCACCACGACTATCTATATATCTACATATCCATCTATATATATGGCTGGATGGCTTTTTGTCAGGAGGGCTTTGATTATGTTTTCTTGCCCTAGTGAAGGGAGTTGGATTGGATGACTTTAACTATTTTCTGTTGTTCATGGGGGTTCAGTGTGGGAAGTTTGCCCCAGTTCTGTCGTTGGTGGGTTTCAGAATGCTCTTTGATTGCAGGTGAACTATAAATCCCAGTAACTACAAACCCCAAATGTCAAGGTCTATTTCCCCCAAACTCCATTTGTGTGCATATTTGGGTGTATGGAATATTCGTGTCAAGTGTGGTCCAGATCCATCATTGTTTGAGTCCAAAGTGCTCTCTGGATGTAGGTGAATTACAACTCCCAAACTCAAGGTCAATGCCCACCAAACCCTTCTAGTGTTTTCTGTTGGTCATGGGAGTCTTGTGTGCCATGTTTGGTTCAGTTCCATCATTGGTGGAGTTCAGAATGCTCTTTGATTGTAGGTGAACTATAAATCCCAGTAAGTACAAATCCCAAATGTCAAGGTCTATTTCCTCCAAACTCCATCTGTGTTCACATTTGGGCATATGGAATATTTGTGTCAAGTTTGGTCCAGATCCGTCATTGTTTGAGTCCACAGTGCTCTCTGGATGTAGGTGAACTTCAACTCCCAAACTCAAGGTTGCACTGGATGACCACAAAACCCTTCCAGTGTGTTCTGTTGGTCATGGAAGTCCTGTATGCCATGTTTGGTTCAATTCCATAATTTGTGGAGTTCAGAATGCTCTTTGATTGTAGGTGAACTATAAATCCCACAACTATAACTCCCAAATGTCAAGGTCTATTTCCCTTAAACACCATCTGTGTTCATATTTGGGCATATGGCATATTCGTGCCAAGTTTGGTCCAGATCCATCATTGTTTGAGTCCACAGTGCTCTCTGGATGTGGGTGAACTATAATTCCCAAACTCAAGGTCAATGCACTCCAAACCCTTCTAGTGTTTTCTGTTGGTCATGGGAGTCTTGTGTGCCATGTTTGGTTCAATTCCATCATTGGTGGAGTTCAGAATGCTCTTTGATTGTAGGTGAAATATAAATCGCAGCAACTACATCTCCGAAATGACAAAATCCATTTTTTGAGTGATGGTCACTCATTGGGTTAGTAGGTGTCTTGTGTTCAAATTTGGTGTCAATTCGTCCAGTGGTTTTTGAGTTATGTTAATCCCACAAACGAACATTACATTTTTATTTATATAGATGGCTCTATTTGTCTATTTATTCTTCTACATCTCAAATCGAGTTGAAGTCCAAAACACCTGGAAGGCCAAGTTTGCCCATGCCTGGTCTATACTAATGCCAGCAACATGCTCTCCTTTGGAATACAGAGTCAGCAGTGTCTGAACCATCTCAACTGGGCTCTCCAGGCCAATGGAGACTCCACCTCAGACATCAGAAGAGCTGCAAGACCAAGAACAAGCCACGAGAGTCAAGATGAAGATCCACCCAGAGGAAAAGTGCTCTTGCCATACATCAAGGGAACCACTGACCGCACAGGGAAGCTGATGAGGAAACACAACATACATACAATCTACAGACCCACCAAGAACATCCAACAAATGCTACGTTCAGCAAAGGACAAGAGGGATCCTCTCACCTCTGCAGGAGTCTACTGTGTACCATGCAGCTGTGGACAAGTCTACATAGGGACCACCAAACGCAGCGCCCAGACATGCATCAAGGAACATGAAAGGAAGGTACTGCAAACTACTCCAACCAGAGAAATCAGCCATAGCAGAGCACCTGATGAACCAACCTGGACACAGCATATTATTTGAGAACACAGAAATGCTGGACCACTCTCACAACCACCATGTCCGGCTACACAGAGAAGCCATTGAAATCCACAAGCATGTGGACAATTTCAACAGAAAGGAAGAAACCATGAAAATGAACAAAATCTGGCTACCACTATTAAAAAACTCAAAAATTACAACAGCAAAACAACAGAGGGGAAACAAACAGGCACATAAAATCACTCTCAACAAAGGATTCCCCCCAGGCACTTCCAAGTCGTTGAATGCTAATCAAGGTGATCAGCTGAAACATTCACACCTAGCCCCAGCAGAAAAAGTCCTTTGTCTCACTCTGGTCATTCCACCAATATATAAACCCATTTTTCCTATTTCTAACAGACCTCACTACCTCTGAGGAGGCTTGCCATAGATGCAGGCGAAACGTCAGGAGAAAAATTGCCTCCAGAACATGGCCATATAGCCCGGAAAAACCTACAACTACCCAGTGATTCCGGCCATGAAAGTCTTCAACAATACAGTGTCTGAACACTTTGCTGTGCTAGATCCTTATTTATATGCCTGGTTTTGGCGAGGCAAAAAGTTACTTTTTAAAGAGTCCAGTTGATTAGAGCTCACGGGCGACTTCAGTAATTAAACTCCACTTAAGTGAGCAGTGGAAGATTTGGTTTGATGCATTTATTTCACCTCCAATGTTCAGTTATAGCTTTCTGTAAATTCCCTTTCTGATGCCTGGACTGCATATTGATTCCCTTTGCTGCTTTATTACTAATCGTGTTACCAGTGATTATGAACCTGTTAAAAGGAGAATGGCGAAAGGCTATTGACTTGAAAAATCAGTGGAGGCAAAGTTAGTGTAATAAAGGCATCCAGGTTTAAATGAAAACCCACTGGAGGTTGCTTGGCAGAGACCCATATGTCCTCTTAACATGTATAAGGAAGCTAAGCAGATGGAATTTTCCCTCTCACAGCTGTCAGCCCAGGGCTGGAATTAAATCTTAGCTTCCTAGATGCATCAAGGAATCCCAGGTCAAACATAGTCACGCTACCAAAAGATTTCTTGGGACTGGTTGTTTAGCAAAGAGAGCCCAAGAAACGTGTGCTAAAAACAACACCAGTCGTTGCCACAGCTTCAAACCCTCCTTGGCTCTGTGAACCAATTCAAATAATACAGCTCCTATGGGAAGGCTGCCAAATATAACTGTGTATCTATAGACCGTATGCTCCATACAGCAGCTGCAGTGTTTAACAGCCACGAGGTGCATCATTTGACCCAAGCGCCCTACCTCTGCTGCACATTCTTCCTGACAGTTGGTAGCGAGGTGGAAATACATACACTCATCTGCATGAATTGCTTGAACCATACTTTGGCTGGTCCTTAAATATGCATCTGCTACATATGTTGCCTGGAGCATTGTGTGTGTGGCTGCTCAGAATGGTTCACCCTATTTGAGGACATATCTGTGGGAAGAGATATTGCAAGGCTACTTTTTGGAATTTCTCTCGATCAAGAAATGCACAAGCATTTTCTTGGGTGGAGTGGATTACAAATGGTGGTAGAAAGAAATTGTACAGATTTCTCTCTGTTTCTTGTTTTTGTTGTTTTATTTTCCAACAGCAGAATTAGCAAAAACCAGTGTTGTGTAGTGGTTTAGTGATGGACTAGGACACTGGGAAACAGTGCCTTTGGAGAGTGACCATATACAAGGGGTATTTTTTAAGTAAGGTCCGTTTTGTTGTAGACGCTAGTAGTTTGCGCGCATACCGCAACGAGCGTGTGTGTTGTGTACCGGCATGCCTCGGGAACAACTGTGCTCAGTTTCCGCTCTGTAGCTAACCTGTACGGTTCTGTTCTGTGCTTTAAAAATGTTTAAGACTATCAACTCACCCGCCGCATGTGAGGTTCGCTCAGTGATACGGTTTTTGTCAGCAAGGAACCTTCCTGCTGCAGAAATTCATCGACAGATTTGTGAAGTGTACAGTGATACTGTTATGAGTAAAAGCAAAGTGCGTAAGTGGGTACGACAATTCAAAGATGGCCGTGACAACGTCCATGATGAGGACCGCTCCGGTCGCCCTTCTTTGATTACAGACAATTTGATTTGATCGCACACTCAAATCTTTGGTTTTTGTGGTCCTCTGTTAGGAGTTTCGGGACCCAACGGGAGCACAGTTTCCTAAACTTTAGGTGTTCAGAAACAATGTTGTAAAGCACTGATCTCGACACGTCAGGAAATTCGTTTGAGAGACCTGTTATTGTGAAGTGCCTGTTCTCACGAATCCTCGCTTCAGCTGAAGCCACCAAATCGTCTGTAATCAAAGAAGGGCGACCGGAGCGGTCCTCATCATGGACGTTGTCACGGCCATCTTTGAATTGTCGTACCCACTTACGCACTTTGCTTTCACTCATAACAGTATCACCGTACACTTCACAAATCTGTCGATGAATTTCTGCAGCAGGCAGGATCCTTGCTAACAAAAACCGTATCACTGAGCGAACCTCACATGCGGAGGGTGAGTTGATAGTCTTAAATGTTTTTAAAGCACAGAACAGAACCGTACAGGTTAGCTACAGAGCGGAAACTGAGCACAGTTGTTCCCGAGGCATGCCGGTACACGACGCATGTGCTCGTTGCGGTATGCGCGCGAACTACTAGTATCTACAACAAAACGGACCTTACTTAAAAAATACCCCTCATATTTCTTTCCTGCTGTTTCTTCCACAATGTTGTCCTCATATTGCACTTCCCCCCATCTTACTCCACTGTTCTGTCCCCTATGAGCTCCTCCCTTACAAATATACTTTTTTCATTGTTATCTCGCCCAGAGTTTTATCATTTTATGTCATTTGTCCCGCCCACTGTGCTTGATTTTTCACTTTGTTATTTTGCAGTTTTAATTTACTTCTATGTTTTACTTATTTTATTGTGATGTTATTCTTTTGCTGTTCTGTATTTATTTTGCTACAAGGTATTACCAGGCTTGGCCTCATGTAAACTGCTCTGAGTCCCCTCTGGGGAGATGGTGGCGGGGTATAAATAAAGATTATTATTATTTTACTGACACAAAAGCACAGTATGTCACAGCAAATGAAATCTATATGCTGGATTTCGTATCACAAAATCACAAGTCGAACACTTCCCAAGTGTCTAAGACTGTGTGATTTGTTGTTGTTGTTGTTGTTGTTGTTATTGTTGTTCTCATCATCCCAGGAGAATCCGTGTTTAAAAATACACAGATTTTCCTGGGGGCCTGTTCACACACACACATACACCAGAAAGTGCGCGCTTTCTGGGTGGATATCCAGGTGTTCTCCCGGAACTCGTCTGGAGCCCCCCCTCCCCTGAAGTGTTAGGTTTCAACGGAAGCAATCTCAGGTTTAGTAAAATAAATCATGGACTCTGAAAGATGTCTGGTTACTAGGGCTGGGCGGTTTCGTTTCGTTAATTCGTAATTTGTTAATAATTCGTTAATTTTTTTCAATTACAAAACAATAACGAACCATTCTGGAGCATTTTTTTAAAAAAACGAATTTTTAAACACGTTTTGTAAATGCTACGTATTTCGTTATTGTATTCGTTTCGTTATTGTTCTGAGGTCGTTTCGTTATTATTTCCGCATGTCTGGGGCAAGTTTTTTGTTTAATTAGTGAAAAAAAATTATAATATCACACCAACAGTCAACAACAGAGGGAGAGGGAAGCTTCAGAAGTTTTTGGAGGTTTTTTAGCGTATTTCGCGGTTGCATCCGCCATTAACGAATCGATTCGTTATTGTTTCGGAAATTGATTCGTTAATGTTTTGTAATTTTTTTCACATTTACGAAATTTCGTAAATATCGAACTTTTTAAAAGGAAAATTTTGTAATTATTTTAAATAACGAAACGCAAAAACCCCCAAAAAACGAATCGATTTTAGAAACAAATTTTTCCGTTGTTACCCAGGCCTACTGGTTACAAGCAGGTTCAGATTACTTAGCACACTTCAAAATATGACCATTCCAGTAAGCGACAAGACAAGAACACAGTAGGCAGAACACAGGAAACGAAAGTCAAAACAATCCTTACAGCTGCTTGGCTGCTCTGCTGAAATCTGGATACTCCCTAATTTTCTCAGACAACTCAGTAGAGAGTATCTCATGGCTACTTAATCACGGCCTCAAACATAAACAATACAACATAGCAATACATTATTTGTGGCATCCATTTTACAACTACATGAAATTACATTTAAAACATATTACAAACTTCATTATACTCTGACATGAAGCCCTCAGACCCCTTTGGAAAGTAATGAAACTTACCCAGCCTCCATTATAAGCTCCCGGCATGTAGAAATGATGTGCCAGGAGAGTGGGGAGGGGGGATTTCCTCCCTCCTGACCCCCCCTCTCCTGGCACATCATTTCTATGTGCCAGGAGAGCTGATCGAAGCCTGTAATGGAGGCTGGATAAGTTTTCATTACTTTTCAAAGGGGTCTGGGACTTCGGGGAAGGGTGGTGAATATTCCCACAGTTTACTAGGCTTCTCAACGTTATCCAGGTCAGTCTGAATATGAAGCATAAGGGTGAGAACCTCAGAATTGGTGCTGAGAGGTAACTTAATCAAGGGCTTTTAGAGCCAAGTCTCTCTCTCATATCCATCTGATAGAAAGTTTGATGGTGGAATGAAAAAGGAAACACTGTCCTGCTCCAGGAAGAGGTGGAGCCAAACAATTGAGCTGAGGAAGCAATATAACTGGTGCAAACAACATTGATTGACAGCTATAAATAACCAATCAATCCAACTATACATTTACAGGGTAAAAAGGCAAAATCAGGCATGATACAACAATTCAAATCTTGCAGCTTACAGTTCTACATATAGGTGGCGCCACTCGCACCGTCACACCAGAGCTGGATATGACTAGCCTTAATGTCAGGGAAATCTTTACCTTTACTTTAAAAATGTAATTATAATATTATATATATATATATATATATATATATATATATATATATATATAGTAGGCCTGGGCGGTTTCGTTTGTTAATTTTGTAATTCGTTAAATATTCGTTATTTTTAACAATTACAAAATGATTACAAAACTTATTTTTAAACCCGGAAGTGTTTTTAAATATCGAAACGGCATCCTCCATTTTTTTTACTGGCTTCCGCCCGTTACGGAAATGACGTTTTAGGGATGGAGGATGCTGGGTGCGCTGGGAGCCAATCCGGCGCTCCCAAGCACCGTGGCTGATTGTGATTGGGCGGGCTGCCCTTTAAAAGCGGCTCCGCGTGGCCGCATTGCTCATTGCTGGGGAAGGCGAGGAGACGGGAGGTTCGGGAGGGAGGCTTGGCTTGCATTCATTCATTGCTTGCATTCATTCATTCCCTGGGCTGGGAGCAGCGGGGAGGCTTTGCCTTTGCCCTGTTTTCACCCTATTTTTCCATTTTCAAATATTTCTGAAAAATATCTTTCTTTTATTCTTCAAAAAATTCAAAAATATATTCTAAAAAAAGAAAAGACCCTTGTGTGCCTGTGTGTGTGAGTTTGTCCCTGTCCTGTGGCTGTGTTTGCTCCATAACAGGGCAAGCATTGTTAATTTTCCATTTTTAAATATTTCTGAAAAATATCTTTCTTTTATTCTTCAAAAAATTCAAAAAATATTCTAAAAAAAGAAAAGACCCTTGTGTACCTGTGTGTGTGAGTTTGTCCCTGTCCTGTGGCTGTGTTCGCTCCACAACAGGGCAAGCATTGTTAATTTTCCATTTTTAAATATTTCTGATAAATATTTCTTTTTTAACGAATCGATTCGTTATCACCTTAACGAATCGACCCCCGTCTCAATAACGAGGTTCCGGAGGTGATTTGCGCATGCGCGGGGGGTCCGCCATCTTAACGAATCGATTCGTTAATATTAACAAAATTTCGTAAATACTGAACTTTTTTAAAGGAAAGTTTTGTAATTATTTTAAATATCGAAACGCAAAAACCCCCCAAATACAAATCGATTTTAGAAACAAATTTTTGCGTTGTTACCCAGGCCTAATATATAGTTGTGGGACCAATGCAAAACTTAACTGATGCACATTGAGCTGCATCTCTTTAATCCTTATCTCCATGCTTTCATCCTGATACACATTGGGCAACAATGCACATCCACTGCCTTTGCCATTTAGTAAAGAGGATTCTATATACCTCTGTTACATAGCTAAGTGTATTCAAAGTCTGGCCCCATACAGGATTGCAGTGAATATCTTTTACCTTGCTCCAATATTTGATAAGCCACTCTCATTGCATTTGGGAGGATTTTTTTGTGTTATCATTCTACTGAAAGAAGCCACTTTCCGTACTTCTAGCATTAATTTAAGAAAATTATTTCATGTATCAAAACACCAAAACCCACCCGTGCTTACTCATTATTTAATGAGACATGCAAACATGATATCAGTTGTGCACACTCTAATCTGATATAAGACGGTTCTCAGCTCTCCAAATAAACCAACATTGATTTTGCTTTGCTTTTCTTTTTCTTATTAGGTTGAGGGCCATGAATTTTCTAGATGAATGCCAAAGACCTTCCAGAGATGTATGCATGCATTAACAGGGCAGGAAATGTTACATTGCTTTGGGGCCCTTCATCTCCAGGTGGAATTCCAAAGTAAGTGCAAGGTCAAAACAACAGCAGAGTGCTGTGACCTCAGAAAGCTTCCCTGAAATGAATCATTGACGAGTTTTGCAGAACCAGACCGACAACAGTTTCTCGGCAAGATTGAAAGCTAGACCGGAATTACTTCTGCATCATTCCATTGGTCTGCCTGTCCTTTAACAGATCATAAACAATTTGTTTACATTGATGGCTTTTCATCTGCAAGAGTGAATCGGAAACACGGGCTCCCTAAGGACCAATCTCGGTTCCATTTTGCTGTTTTTCATGCTGTGAACATTTAGTGGTTGATTTAGCCATTCGGCATTTTGGTCTGTGGTCAAAGGAAATAGTTTTTTTTTCTAAAAAAGAGGATTCTGAAAGTTCAACTTGCACTGTATTGTCGAAGGCTTTCATGGCTGGAATCACTAGGTTTTTGTGGGTTTTTTCGGGCTATAGAGCCATGTTCTAGAGCAGGGGTTCTCAACCTTGCTAATGCCGTGACCCCTTAATACCCTGCCATATGTTGTGGTGACCCCCAACCATAATATTGTTGTCGTTGCTACTTGACACCTGTCATTTTAGTACGGTTATAAATCATATATGCAGGATATATTTTCATTCACTGGACTAAATTGAGCACAAATACCCAGTATGCCCAAATGTGAATGCTAGTGGGGTTGGGGGGTGGGGTGTGGAGGGAGGATTGATTTTGTAATTTGGGAGTTGTAGTTGCTGGGATTTATAGTTCACCTATAATCAAAAAGCATTCTGAACTCCACCAGCGATGGATTTAAACCGAACTTGGCACAAAGAACTCCCATGACCAACAGAAAACACTGAAAGGGTTTTGTGGGCATTGACCTTGAGTCTGGGAGTTGTAGTTCACCTATATCCAGAGGAGCACTGTGGATTCATGCAATGATGGATCTGGACCAAACTTGGCACGAATACTCAGTATGCCCAAATGTGAACACTGGTAGAGTCTGGGGAAAATAGACCTTGACATTTGGGAGTTGTAGTTGCTGGGATTTATAGTTCACCTACAATCAAATAGCATTCTGAACTCGACCAACAATAGAATTGGGTCAAACTTCCTACAAAGAATCTCAATGACCATCAGGAAATACTATGTTTTCTGAGGGTCTTTGGCGACCCCTTTGACACCCCTTCACGACCCCCTCAGGGGTCCCAACCCCCAGGTTGAGAAACATTGTTCTAGAGGCATTTCTCCTGACGTTTCGCCTGCATCTATGGCAAGCATCCTCAGAGGTAGTGAGGTCTGTTGGAATTAGGAATATGGGTTTATATATCTGTGGAATGACTGGGGTGGGGCACAGAGCTCTTCTCTGCTGGAGCTAGGTGTGAATGTTTCAACTGACCACCTTCATTAGCACTTGAAGGCCTGGCTGAGCCTGGGGAAATCTCTTGCTGAGAGATGTTAAGGTCAACTTGCACTATTTATTACAAGTTTTTTTAAAAAAAAGTCTTATTTATTTATTTATTTATTTCAGAGTTTTGTATACCGACCTTCTCACCTCTTTTGAGGGACTCAGACCGGTTTCCAACCATAAAAACACATACAATCAGTAAAAACATTATAGTTCATATTACAATAACACATTAAAACAACAAATATATCCAAAACTACAGTGGTCAGTCATCATACTAAAAAACAATTATACATCATCTTCCATCCATGTCTTAGGGTGTTGTCTCGCTCATCAAAAGCCTGTCTCCATAACCACGTCTTCACCTGTTTCCTAAAAGTCAGGATAGAAGGGGCGGTTCTGATCTCCGGTGGGAGAGAGTTCCAGAGTCACGGGGCCACCACCAAGAAAGCCCTGTCCCTCGTACCCACCAGACGCGCTTGTGAGGCCGGTGGGACCGAGAGCAGGGCCTCTCCAGACGATCTTAATAATCTTGATGGTTTATAGGGAAGAATACGTTCGGAGAGGTAAACAGGGCCGGAGTCTTCCAAGTTATCTCTCTTTAGGAGGGAATGTAGGTGAGAGACCTAGGCAAAGGACTGTCATGCCACAAGAGTCACCAAAGCCTCCAAAGGGTCAATCTGAATCAAGGTGTATGTGCCTGCTATGTCAGCAGGAATGCATTCCATTTATAAAAGGATTCCAGCTATGTTTCTGAAGCTGAAATCACCCATTCATAGAACTTGAAGCCTGTTGAGATCTAGTCTAGTTTAATAATAATAATAATAATAATAATAATAATAATAATAAGGAATTTTCTAGATGTCCTAGTCATCCGCAAACCAGATCAACAATTGGGTCACACCGTTAACAGAAAACCTACACACACAGATAGATATCTACATAAAAAACTACATAAAAACTCCAACCATCACCCAAGTTAAAACAAAAAATAAAGCACCATTAAAGCCTGGCAGACCATGCAAAAAGAATCTGCGAACCCCACCTCCTCCAAGATGAACTGAACCACTTAAACTGGGCTCTCCAGGCCAATGGAGACTCCACCTCAGACATCAGAAGAGCTGCAAGACCAAGAACAAGCCACGAGAGTAAAGATGAAGATCCACCCAGAGGAAAAGTGTTCCTGCCATACATCAAGGGAACCACTGACCGCAGAGGGAAGTTGATGAGGAAACACAACATACAAACAATCTACAAACCCACCAAGAAAATCCAACAAATGCTACATTCAGCAAAGGACAAGAGGGATCCTCTCACCTCTGCAGGAGTCTACCGTGTACCATGCAGCTGTGGACAAGTCTACATAGGGACCACCAAACACAGCATTGCCCAAACACGAATCAAGGAACATGAAAGGCACTGCAGACTACTTCAACCAGAGAATTCAGCCATAGCAGAGCACCTGATGAACCAGCCTGGACACAGCATATTATTTGAGAACACAGAAATGCTGGACCACACCAACAACCACCATGTCAGACTACACAGAGAAGCCATTGAAATCCACAAGCATGTGGACAATTTCAACAGAAAGGAAGAGACCATGAAAATGAACAAAATCTGGCTACCAGTATTAAAAAACTCTAAAATTACAACAGCAAAACAGCAGAGAGGAAACAACCAGGCACATCTTAACACCTCTCAACAAAAGGTTTTCCCAGGCTCAGGCAGGCCTTCAAATGCTAATGAAGGTGGTCAGTTGAAACATTCACACCTAGCTCTAGCAGAGAAGAGCTCTTTGCCCCACCCCAGCCATTCCACAGATATATAAACCCACTGTCCTATTTCCAACAGACCTCACTACCTCTGAGGATGCTTGCCATAGATGCAGGCGAAACGTCAGGAGAAATGCCTCTAGAACATGGCTCTATAGCCCGAAAAAACCCACAAGAACCTAATAAGGAAGCTGATGACACCATTGATCATATCCTCAGCTGTTGCAAAAGAATTGCACAGACGGACTACAAACAGAGGCACAACTCTGGCCCAAATGATTCATTGGAACTTATGCCACAAGTACCACCTGCCACTAGTAAAGAACTAGTGGGATCAGAAACCTGCAAAAATAGTAGAAAATAAACACGCAACAAAGGGCAACAAAAGCTTAATATCCAGGCTTTACAAATATATTTTAGAATACAGTTTAGTAGATAACTAAATAAAAATCGTTATGATCATGTGGGCCAAAGATGTAGGCAGAAATATTGATCTGGAAGAGTGGGAACATCTTTGGAATAAGGGTTTTAGATTCTCAGTGGCCAGCTCAATTGGAGAAAATATGTTTAAAATGTTTTACAGAACCTACATAATGATAGAGTTACTAGCCAAAATAGATAAAACAGGACAAGGGGCTTGCTGGAGATGCAAGAAGGTGAAGGGATCTTTTTTCCACGTATGGTGGACCTGCAACATAGTTAAAGAATTCTGGAAAAAAGTGGTGAAAGAAACAACAAAATGATTAGCAAAAAAATCAAGAAAAACCCAGAAATGTGCTTATTAGGAATATTTAGAAGTCATATTAGTGCAGGAGATGAAGATATTTGTCAGTATTGTTTTGTCGCTGCAAGATTAACAATAGCTAAAACATGGAAGGGGGAAAAAGAGTTAACTATTAAGGATTGGAGAGATAAATTAGTAGATTATATCCAAATGGCCAAACTGACAAATAGCAGCAGAGGAGGAAATAATGAAGAATTTGTTATAAAATGGAGGTTGGCAATTGGATATCTCGAAAAGAAGACAAAAGTAGATTTGAAGATCGCCATAAAGGGGATTCAGTGAAAGAAAACATGTGGGTAGCTGTGGGTTCATTATGTGATCCACACGGAGTGGTGTCAGAGGTCATGGGGGTTGGGTTCATGGGTGTGCGATTAAAGGGACAATAAATGTTAATGTATTATAACTGTGCAGTCAAAGTTGATTTTGCATATGTTTAACGAGCACTGACTGTATAATATTCTGCAAACTTGCATACTCTACGTGGGGCTGCCCTTGAAGACGGCCCGGAAGCTTCAGCTGGTCCAGCGTGCGGCAGCCATGTTACTAACTGGAGCGGGTAGCAGGGAGCACACAACGCCCTTGTTGTCCCAGCTCCACTGGCTGCCGATTTGCTACCGGACCCAATTCAAGGTGCTGGTCTTGGCCTACAAAGCCCTAAACGGTTCCGGCCCAAAATACCTTTCTGACCGCATCTTGGCCTACGAGCCCACGAGGACCTTGAGATCGTCTGGGGAGGCCCTTCTCTCGATCCCGCCTGCATCACAGGCACGGCTGGCGGGGACGAGGGAGAGGGCCTTCTCGGTGGTGGCCCCCCGGCTGTGGAACACTCTCCCGGCACACATCAGACAGGCGCCCTCCCTCATGTCCTTTCGAAAAAGCCTTAAGACCTGGCTGTTCGAGAGGGCATTTAATTAAGTGCTAAGCAATAACATTACGGTAATGAGAACTGGAATGGTACAAGGAAAATGAGACTGGCTATGATTCTACTAAGAGACGAAGCGGATTTTTATGTAGTTTGTATTTGTTGTATAGTCATATGTTGTTGATACTGGCCTCTGTAACTGTCTTTTTATGTGTACTGTACACCGCCATGAGTCGCCCGTAAGGGCTGAGAATGGCGGTCAATAAGTGCATCTAATAAATAAATAAATAAATAATATATCCTTTCTTTTCTTTTCTTTTTTTGTTAGTTTTCTATTTATTTCGTTTTCTGTATGCACCATAAACCAATAATTTTTTTTAAAAAAGAAAATAAACACGCAAAAACTTTTGAATCCAGACTGAACACAATACGCCAGACATCATGATTGTGAAGAAGAAAAATAGGTTCTTGTGGGTTTTTTCGGGCTATAGAGCCATGTTCTAGAGGCATTTCTCCTACAGAACATGGCTCTATAGCCCGAAAAACCCCACAAGAACCTAGTGATTCCAGCCATGAAAGCCTTCAACAATACAAAGAAGAAAAATGTTTGGTTTATTGATACCACCATACCGGGTGACAGTCACTCACCCAACCCTTGGACTTTTTCGGAGGGCGGGGGGAGGTTGGCTGGCTACATGCCATCCTGATTCAAATTGGGATGGCACGAAGACACCCCAAAGCTGCACATTTGGGTCTCTGGCCACCATAAAAGTCTGGCCGCTATAAAGTCTCTTCTCGCATAGTCCTGGCACGAAAAACTCCTCATCTCACCCATCTTCTCACCCCCATTCATTAGGAGGAAATTGGGGACTGGGGTGGGGAGAGGAGGTGGACACCTTCCCACACCTTTGGGCTCCAGGAGCCCCAAAGGTGCAGGATGGCAGGGGAGACAGACTCCTGGGGTCATGGAACATGATCCTGGAAGTCAGTTCCCACAGGTCCGATATCCCATTAGACCTGGGCTTTTCAGGAAGGCCCGGATCTAATGGGGTATTTAATTAATTCAGAACAAACCAAGGAAACCTTGGTTTGTTCTGACTTAGTTCATTTTTCCCGGACGCATCGTTTTTGAACACCTCTGTTAAAAACCGTGATCGGTCCCACATTTTGGGCCTGTCTGGATGGGCCCGCAGGGTGCATCTTGACAGGAGAATTGCCCTGATGCTGATCCTGATGCTGATCAGGATGCACAGATCTTCCGATAGCCAAGCAAAGCAATTGTCTCCAATTCTGGGCACCACAATTCAAGAGAGATATTGACAAGCTGGAATGTGTCTAGAGGAGAGCGACTAAAATGATAAAAGGTCTGGAGAACAAGCCCTATGAGGAGCGGCTTAAGGAGCTGGGCATGTTTAGCCTGAAGAAGAGAAGGCTGAGAGGGGATATGATAGCCATGTATAAATATGTGAGAGGAAGCCACAGGGAGGAGGGAGGAAGCTTGTTTTCTGCTTCCTTGGACACGGAACAATGGCTTCAAACTACAAGGAAGGAGATTCCATCTGAACATGAGGAAGAACTTCCTGACTGTGAGAGCCGTTCAGCAGTGGAACTCTCTGCCCCGGAGTGTGGTGGAGGCTCCTTCTTTGGAAGCTTTTAAACAGAGGCTGGATGGCCATCTGTCAGGGGTGATTTGAATGCAATATTCCTGCTTCTTGGCAGAATGGGGTTGGACTGGATGGCCCATGAGATCTCTTCCAACTCTTTGATTCTATGATTCTAGGAGGGTGAACCAGTTTGTTTATGCCTGAAATATCAGGGAAGGGCAACATTCCACCTAATCCTTTCATCAGCCCCTACTGCAATGAGTTTGTTTAATGCACACTATGAGGGTTGAATGAAAAGTAATGCCTCCACCTTCATTACTTGGGTTTGGATGCGAATATTTTAATAAATCAAACGCAGAAATAATCCTTAGAATGTGCTCTTTAACTACCACTATTCACTTTTCCACATTATCACCAGACAACTGGATACATTTCTGCCAACAATGAACAAGTTTTCTGAAGCCGTCATGGAAGAAGTCGACACTCTGTTTCCGCAACAAGCGTCTCACAGTTCTTTCAACGTCTTAATCAGAAGCATAATGATGTCCCCGCAGATCTTCTTTCATTAAAGGGAACAAATGGAAGTCAGATGGTGCTAAATCTGGACTGTATGAAGGGTGTCATACGGTGCTGAGATCCAGTCTCTGAAGTTTCAAGTCTGTGCGCTTTCATTGCAGGCGTCAGCATCCTGGGTACCCATCGTGCACAGATCTTCCGATAGCCAAGCAAAGCAATAATGTGATCCACATGTTCTTGTGAAATGCCGATTATGCTTGAAATTTCTCTCTGAGTGATACTACAATCATCTTGAATCAATCTGTCAATGTTTTGCTTCCGAAACTCGGTGGTTGCTGTCATGATGGTGCGACTGGCTCCACTTGTATGTAAATACTAGGGCTGGGCGGTTTCGTTTCGTTAATTCGTAATTCGTTAATAATTCGTTAATTTTTTCAATTACAAAACGATAACGAACCATTCTGGAGCAATTATTAAAAAAACGAATTTTCAAAAACGTTTTGTAAATGCTTCGTATTTCGATATTGTATTCGTTTCGTTATTGTTTTGAGGTCGTTTCGTTATTATTTCTGCATGTCTGGGCCAGTTTTATGGTTTAATTAGTGAAAAAAATTATAATATCACACCAACAGTCAACAACAGAGGGAGAGGGAAGCTTCAGAAGGTTTTGGAGGTTTTTTAGCGTATTTCGCGGTCGCGTCTGCCATTAACGAATCGATTCGTTATTGTTTCGGAAATCAATTCGTTAATTTTTTACCATTTACGAAATTTCGTAAATATCGAACTTTTTAAAAGGAAAATTTTGTAATTATTTTAAATATCGAAACAAAAAAACCCCCCAAATACAAATCGATTTTAGAAACAAATTTTTCCGTTGTTACCCAGGCCTAGTAAATACATAGTTGAATTGTTTGGTTATTTACAGCTGTCTATCAATGTTGTTTTACTTCAATCGGCTTGCTCCCCCAGCTCAAGTGTTTGGCTCCACCCCTTCCTAGGGAGGAGGGTAGTGCTTTCCTTTTCATTCTTCCACCAAAGGCTCAACAGATGGACGTTCGAAAGGCTTGGCTCAAAGCCCTTGGTCAAGTCATTTCTTAGCACAAATTCTCAGGTTTATACCCTTAAGAGTCATACTTCATGCCCAGCTCATCTGGACGACACTGAGGAATCTTAAGTGCCTTCAAACCAGTCCTTTGGCATCAAGAGGAAGACTTTGTGCCTTCAGTATAGGCCATTGGACTGGGGTTGTGAATGTTCCGACTTCATAGCCATTGAGAAAGAGGGAACTTGGAAACTACTCAGCTGGAAAACCCCTTGGACCCAAGACAACCAGAGACTGTAATGTATATTTTCTTAACCCTTTTTGGAACATCAAGTTTAATGCCTCAGAAAGGTCATAGAATCATAGAATCAAAGAGTTGGAAGAGACCCCATGGACCATCCAGTCCAACTCCCTGCCAAGAAGCAGGTATATTGTATTCAAATCACCCCTGACAGATGGCCATCCAGCCTCTGTTTAAAAGCTTCCAAAGAAGGAGCCTCCACCACACTCCCTCCGGGGCAGAGAGTTCCACTGCTGAACGGCTCTCACAGTCAGGAAGTTCTTCCTCATGTTCAGATGGAATCTCCTCTCTTGTAGTTTGAAGCCATTGTTCTGTGTCCGAGTCTCCAAGGAAGCAGAAAACAAGCTTGCTCCCTCCTCCCTCACATATTTATACATGGCTATCATATCTCCTCTCAGCCTTCTCTTCTTCAGGCTAAACATGTCCAGCTCCTTAAGCCACTCCTCATAGGGCTTGTTCTCCAGACCCTTGATCATTTTAGTCTCCCTCCTCTGGACACATTCCAGCTTGTCAATATCTCTCTTGAATTGTGGTGCCCAGAATTGGACACAATATTCCAGGTGTGGTCTCACCAGAGCAGAATAGAGGGGTAGCATTACTTCCTTAGATCTAGACACTATGCTCCTATTAATGCAGGTCAAAATCCCATTGGCTTTTTTTGCCGCCACATCACATTGTTGGCTCATGTTTAACTTGTTGTCCATGAGGACTCCAAAGATAACTCTTTGTAAACAATAAAGCCTATTTCGAGTTATCTATAGTGTTTGTTGGTCCTCGAGAGTTCTAGTTCTCTAAAGGAAGGCAAGAAGCAACCACGTCCTTGTTTTTTTCATTAAGAACTATAGCCCCCAGGCAGTGATGGCACAACGTCCAACTCTTTGTTTGTCATGAAAGTCAGATGTTCCCACCTCAACATCTTTAAACTTACTTGCCCAACAATGCACAGTACTCACATCAACACAATCACCATAAACGGTTTGCATTCTCTGATCAATCTCCTTTGGGGTGACACCTTCTGCTGTCAGGAATTCAATGACTGCACGTTACTTAAGTTGTGTTGACTGACTGCTCAGGGTTACTTTGCACTTTTGGGTCTGTCTAGATGCTAAGGCTTCCCACCAAATGGAACTGTAGAGGAGAGTCTACTGAACAAGCCAGTACCTTGCGTATACCAATACTGCCATCTGTTGAGGAGTTACTTTTGATTCAACCCTTGTACTGTTTTACTTTGAATTCTGTAGTCAGCAACTGAAGTACATAGAAGACAAAGGAAGAAAGAAAGAAAGAAACTGGGGCATTTTAGAAGCCGCTGAAACAGTGAGACAGGATTAATCAGGGCCGTCCCTGACAAACTGGGACATATGGCGAGTATGTAAGTAGTACTTTGTCTCACAAGAAGAAAAGATGATTCATTTATCCTGATATCTGCATATTTATTTATTTGTCGTGTCAGAGCAACCAGTCCATTATATTACATTTCTAACAGAACAAAGCAAACAAACAGAAAAATACACAACTTGTGAGTTTGGTAGTTGGTTAAATGTCCTTTGACCAGTATCTGGCCACTTGGAGTGCTTCCGGTGTTGCTGCAAGAAGGTCCTCCCTTGTGCATGTGGCAGGGCTCAGGTTGCATTGCAGCATGTGGTCAGTGGTTTGCTCTTCTCCACACTCGCATGTCAAGGATTCTACTTTGTAGCCCCATTTCTGAAGGTTGGCTCTGCATCTCGTGGTGCCAGAGCACAGTCTGTTCAGTGCCTTCCAAGTCGCCCAGTCTTCTGTGTGCCCAGGGGGGAGTCTCTCATTTGGTATCAGCCATTGGTTGAGGTTCTGGGTTTCAGCCTGCCACTTTTGGACTCTCACTTGCTGAGGTGTTCCAGTGGGTGTCTCTATAAATCTTAGAAAACTATTTCTTGATTTAAGGTGATGGAGTGCTTACTGATACCCAAACAGGGGATGAGCTGGTGATGTCTCTGCCTTGGTCCTTTCACTATTGGCTGCTACTTCTCAGCGGATGTCAGGTGGTGCAGTACCGGCTAAGCAGTGTAATTTCTCCAGTGGTGTAGGGCGCAGGCACCCCGTGATAATGCGGCATGTCTCATTAAGAGCCACATCCACTGTTTTAGTATGGTGAGATGTGTCCCACACTGGGCATGCATACTCAGCAGCAGCGTAGCACAGCGCAAGGGCAGATGTCTTCACTGTATCTGGTTGTGATCCCCAGGTTGTGCCAGTCAGCTTTCGTATGATATTGTTTCTAGCACCCACGTTTTGCTTGATGTTCAGGCAGTGCTTCTTGTAGGTAAGAGCACGGTCCAGAGTGACTCCCAGGTATTTGGGTGCGCTGCAATGCTCCAGTGGGATTCCTTCCCAGGTAATAATCCTCAGAGCTTGGGATGCTTGTCTGTTCTTGAGGTGAAAAACACATGTCTGTGTTTTAGATGGATTAGGGATCAGCTGGTTTTCCCTGTAATAGGCAGTAAGGGCACCTAGAGCTTCGGAGAGCTTCTGTCCAACCGTCTCAAAGCTCCCTGCTTGAGCAGTAATGGCACGATCATCAGCATAGATGAAACTCTCTGTCCCTTCTGGCAGTGGCTGGTCATTTGTGTAGATGTTGAACATGGATGGAGCAAGCACGCTCCCGAGGCAGGCTGTCCTTGACAAACTGGGACATATGGCGAGTATGTAAGTAGTACTTTGTCTCACAAGAAGAAAGGATGATTCAATGTATTGTCGAAGGCTTTCATGGCTGGAATCACTAGGTTCTTGTGGGTTTTTTCGGGCTATAGAGCCATGTTCTAGAGGCATTTCTCCTGACGTTTCGCCTGCATCTATGGCAAGCTTCCTCAGAGGTTGTGAGGTCTGTTGGAAGTAGGAAAATTGGGTTTATATATCTGTGGAATGGCTGGGGTGGGGCAAGGAGCTCTTCCCTGCTGCAGTTAGGTGTGAATGTTTGGCTGATCACCTTCATTAGCATTTGAAGGCCTGCCTGAGCCTGGGAAAACCTGTTGCTGGGAGGTGTTAATCTGTGCCTGGTTTTTTCCTCTCTGTTGTTTAGCTGTTATAATTTTAGAGTTTTTTTAATACTGGTAGCCAGATTTTGTTCATTTTCATGGTCTCTTCCTTTCTGTTGAAATTGTCCACATGCTTGTGCATTTCAATGGCTTCTCTGTGTAGTCTGACATGGTGGTTGTTGGAGTGGTCCAGCATTTCTGTGTTCTCAAATAATATGCTGTGTCCAGGCTGGTTCATCAGGTGCTCTGCTATGGCTGACTTCTCTGGTTCTCCTACTTCCAACAGACCTCACAACCTCTGAGGAAGCTTGCCATAGATGCAGGCGAAACGTCAGGAGGAATGCCTCTAGAACATGGCTCTATAGCCCGAAAAAAACCCACAAGAACCTAAAGGATGATTCATTTATCCTGATATCTGCATATAAAAAGAATGCATTCTAGCTACTGGGAAAAGACCCCTATAGATGAAGAAAAAGTTTTATTTTCTTTGAAAAACTGCACAAAATATACTTAGCAGAAATTAGCTTGTGGAAGTTATGACTTTTCCCTGCCAAGCTGTTTATTCAAAAAATTACCTTCATATGAATAATTTATTATCCCTCTACCTTGTGTTTAATCACCGCTCTATAATAAGAGTCCACTTTTCAGCAGCCCTTGCTGTTGCCTTCATTACATATACATACACCCAATGAACCTTTTATGCTCCAGTAGTCATAATTTGTGTTTCACATCATGTTATGACTTTCTCCTTGTGTAAATGCTTTGAAAAATGAATTTATAAATAATTTTTATGGTTCAGTGAGAAAAACCATTAAAGTGTTTGAAATATGTGGAAGGATAGTAGTCAGAAGGGCAGATTGATATTTACTGTGCATCAGGGGAGAAGAGCAGTTCAGAAAAAAAAAAATAGAAACTGTGCACAGTTGTGTCAACAGACACACCAAAAGGCAGGGATTGAGCTGCAGATTGCCACAAATATTGATTTCACATAAACGGAGAAGAATTCACTCAAAAGCTTTTGTCATACTTTCAGATGCTTTTGGTCATGATCTCTGTATCCTTTATTCTTGGAACAGAGTCAGTTATCAAGAACTGTCAATACTCTGAAGGACATTGTCTGAGCATAGGGTTGCCAGATCTCAGAGGACTTGGCCATTGTTTGTCCTATTTATTTATTTGGGGTGCTTCTACCCCGCCCTTCTCAACCCCCTAGGGGGGACTCAGGGCGGCTTACAAACTTACTTTACTTACTTAGGCGATCCCTCGTTGGACGAGTAAGATGGTCTTCCATCATGGGTTTCCCTGTGGGTCCGTATAGGGCTGCGGAGCCCTATTCTTGCTCTGCATCTTCTTCCGCAGTGAGGGCATTGGTTTCCAGGTGGAAGGCGGTCCCGTTGGGGTTGGCTTGAAGCGCCTTCCTCTTGGCACGTTTCTCTCTTTCACCCTCCACTTGTGCCTCCTCGAATGTTGCAGCACTGCTGGTCACAGCTGACCTCCAGCTGGAGCGCTCAAGGGCCAGGGCTTCCCAGTTCTCAGTGTCTATGCCAGAGTTTTTAAGGTTGGCTTTGAGCCCGTCTTTAAATCTCTTTTCCTGTCCACCAGCGTTCCGTTTTCCATTCTTAAGTTCAGAGTAGAGCAACTGCTTTGGGAGACGGTGGTCGGGCATCCGGACAACGTGGCTGGCCCAGCGGAGTTGATGTTGGAGGACCATCGCTTCAGTGCTGGTGGTCTTTGCTTCTTCCAGCACACTGATGTTTGTCCGCTTGTCTTCCCAGGAGATTTGCAGGATTTTCCGGAGGCAGCGCTGATGGAAACGTTCCAGGAGCTGTATGTGACGTCTGTAGACAGTCCACGTCTCACAGGCATATAGCAGGGTTGGGAGGACAATAGCTTTATAGGCAAGCACGTTGGTATCCCTACGGATGTCCCGGTCCTCAAACACTCTCTGCTTCAATCGGGAAAATGCTGCACTTGCAGAGCTCAGGCGGTGTTGTATTTCGGCGTCAATGTTGACTTTGGTGGAGAGGTGGCTGCCAAGGTAGCGGAAATGGTCAACATTTTCTAATGTTACACCATTAAGCTGTATTTCAGGCATTGGAGAGGGGGTGGCTGGCTTACAAAAGGCACAATTCGATGCCTAACAATTACAACATACAATGCAATATATAATACACAAATTTACCACATAATATCAGTTATAACTAATTAAAACAATCAGACAGTATACTATCAGCAATAAAAACATCTTTTTGGTCAGTGTTCACCAAATCCAAATCAATAAACCATTTAGCATTGTCATTGTCCTTTCCTACTCTGGTCATTATTGGTTGTCTTTGTCCATCTGCCAGCTTACCCAAAGGCCTGGTCCCACATCCAGGTTTTTAGCTTCTTCCTGAAGGAGAGGAGTGATGTTGATGTCCTAATTTCCCTGGGAAGTGCATTCCACAGGCGAGGGGCCACCACCGAGAAGGCCCTGTCCCTCGTCCCCACCAGTCTCGCTTGTGATAAAGGTGGGGCTGAGAGCAGGGCCTCCTCAGCAGATCTTAAACTCCGAGGTGGGACGTAGAAGGAGATACGTTCGGACAGGTACGCTGGGCCGGAACCGTAAAGGGTTTTGTAGGTCAAAACCAGCACTTTGAATTGTGCTCGGAACTGGATCGGCAGCCAGTGGAGCTGACATAGCAGGGGGGTGGTATGCTCCCTGTATGACGCTCCGGTGAGTAATCTAGCCGCCGCCCGTTGGACTAATTGAAGTTTCCGAACAGTCTTCAAAGGCAACCCCACATAGAGCGCATTGCAGTAATCTATTCGGGATGTAACAAGAGCGTGGACCACCATGGCCAGATCCGACTTCCCAAGATACGGGCGCAGCTGGTGCACAAGTTTTAACTGTGCAAAAGCTCTCCCGGCCACCGCCGAGACCTGGGGTTCCAGGCTCAGCGATGAGTCCAGGATCACTCCCAAGCTGAGAACCTGCGTCTTCAGGTGGAGTGTAACCCCGTCCAGCACAGGCTGTAACCCTATGCCCTGTTCGGCCTTATGACTGACCAGTAGGACCTCTGTCTTGTCTGGATTCAGTTTCAATTTGTTAGCTCTCATCCAGTCCGACACAGCAGCCAAGCACTGGTTCAAGGTCTGGACAGCCTCCTT
The DNA here is from genome assembly GCF_037176765.1 of Anolis sagrei. Taxonomy (NCBI): domain Eukaryota; kingdom Metazoa; phylum Chordata; class Lepidosauria; order Squamata; family Anolidae; genus Anolis; species Anolis sagrei. Next base: position 9,954,861 of record NC_090027.1, on the reverse strand, counting down.
GGTGACAGGTGAGAAGGAGTGACAGCTTTGGACATCATCTGCATAGAGATAACATCTTAGTCCGAAACTCCGAATGATCTCTCCCAGCGGCTTGTCCTATGTGCCAATGTCAGAATGGGGCACCCAGGTGAACAACACATCTATAGGGTCATGAGAACGGTCATGAGACCTGGATATTGGATCAAGCCAAAATGGACCTGATCAAACTGTCAGAGTGGCTGCAAAGCCCATTGATATTATGTAGTTTCCTGCAGTTCCTGCAATTCATTGATACTGTTGAGTTTCCTGCAATTCAAATGGTTGAACATAAGTTCTCTGAAGCTTTAGGTGCTCTTACTGCCCATTAGGCATGGTTAGGTTCGGTTGGAATCTTCGTAATTCGGAATAAATTTGGAAAAAATGGCTTTTTGAAGCGATTTCGAAGTGTTTAAGGAAACCGGAAGACCCTTTGCCCTTCCGAAGCTTTTCCTGCCGTTTCTGCTACGAAGCAGTGAGTCGGAAACTATTTAGCTTTTCCCCGCTTCTGGTCCCTGACCTCATCTCAAGCCAGAGAAGCCGTTTTAAACAAGAGTAGATGAATTTCCTCCCTTTCCTCTCCCCCCGCTTGTGTCTCAAATCTGGGAAGCCATTTTAAACCAGAGTGGATGAATTTCCTCCCTTTCTTCCCCCTCTCTTGTGTCTCAAGTCATAGAAGCCATTTTAAACCAGAGTGGATGAATTTCCTCCCTTTCCTCTCCACTCTCTTGTGTCTCAAGTCTGGGAAGCCATTTTAAACCAGAGTGGATGAATTTACTCCCTTTCCTCTCCACCCGCTTGTGTCTCAAGTCTGGGAAGCCGTTTTAAACCAGAGTGGATGAATTTCCTCCCTTTCCTCTCTCCCCACTTGTGTCTCAAGCCATAGAAGCCATTTTAAACCAGAGTGGATGAATTTCCTCCCTTTCCTCTCCACCCGCTTGTGTCTCAAGCATAGAAAGCCATTCAAACCATTAAGGAAGGATTTGGAAGTCTCAGAAGTTTCAAAAAGTTTTGAACAATTTTTTCTGTGAAAATTGCAATTGACTTTAGAATCGAACCACCAGTGCCCTCCCCTATATCTGAAAAGAGTTTTGAACCATTTTTTAAAAAAAATCAAACAAGCCTACTGCCTATTACAGGAAAATCCAGCTGATTCCTAATCCATCTAAGACACAGACAAGCATCTTGAGCTCTGAGGATTACCTCGGAAGGAATTCCACTGGAGCATTGTAGCACAGCAAAATACCTGAGAGTTAATCTTGACCGTGCTCTGAATTACAAGAAGCACTGCTTGACTATCAAGCAAAAAAAAGGGGGTGCTAGAAATAATATCATAGGAAAGCTGACTGGCACAACCTGGGGATCACAACCAGACACAGTGAAGAAGGTGTTTAGAGTGTCTTGTAGGTATTCTTCTGAATGTGCACAGACAACGTTGTCGTCAGCATACTGGAGTTCTGTAACAGATGTTGTTGTAACTTTGGTTTTGGCTTTCAATCTGCTGAGGTTAAATAGCTTGCCATCTGTCTGATAGATGATTTCCACTCTGGTGGGAAGCTTCCCGTCAACAAGATGAAGTATCATAGCAATGAAGATGGAGAATAAAGTTGGGGCAATAACACATCATTCCTGTTTGACACCTGATTCCACCTTAAATGGGTCACTTTGGGAGCCATTGCTGTCCAAAACTGTTGCCATCATGTCATCATGGAAGAGCCGCAGGATGTTCACAAATTTGTTAGGGAACCCGATTTTTTGGAGGATGGTCCAGAGAGCATTGCAATGAATGTGATGTTTTCTTTTATCAAGATAGAACAAATTTATTGTTGAAGGCTTTCATGGCCGGAATCACTGGGTTGTTGTAGGTTTTTCCAGGCTATATGACCATGTTCTGGAGGCAATTTTTCTCCTGACATTTCGGTTGCATCTATGACAAGCATCCTCAGAGGTAGTGAGGTCTGTTGGAAGTAGGAAAATGGGTTTATATATCTGTGGAATGACCAGAGTGGGACAAAGGACTTTTGTCTGCTGGAGCTAGGTGTGAATGTTTCAGCTGATCACCTTGATTAGCATCCAATGGCTTGGAAGTGCCTGGGGGGAATCTTTTGTTGAGAGTGATTTTATGTGCCTGTTTGTTTCCCCTCTGTTGTTTTGCTGTTGTAATTTTTGAGTTTTTTAATACTTGTAGCCAGATTTTAGGGAGCCCCCGGTGGCGCAGTGGGTTAAAGCACTGAGCTGCTGAGCTTGTTGATCGAAAGGTCGCAGGTTCGATTCTGGGGAGCGGCATGAGCTTCTGCTGTCAGCCCTAGCTTCTGCCAACCTAGCAGTTCGAAAACATGCAAATGTGAGTAGATCAATAGGTACCGCTCTGGCGGGAAGGTAACGGTGCTCCATGCAGTCATGCCGGCCACATGACCTTGGAGGTGTCTATGGACAACGCTGGCTCTTTGGCTTAGAAATGGAGATGAGCACCACACCCCAGAGTTCACGACTGGACTTAATGTCAGGGGACTACCTTTACCTTTACCTAGCCAAATTTTGTTCATTTTCATGGTTTCTTCCTTTCTGTTGAAATTGTCCACATGCTTGTGGACTTCAATGGCTTCTCTGTGTAGTCTGACATGGTGGTTGTGAGAGTGGTCCACTCTCACAACCACCATGTCAGACTACACAGAGAAGCCATTGAAACCCACAAGCATGTGGAAACCATGAAAATGAACAAAATCTGGCTACCAGTATTAAAAAACTCAAAAATTACAACAGCAAAACAACAGAGGGGAAACAAACAGGCACATAAAATCACTCTCAACAAAAGATTCCCCTCAGGCACTTCCAAGCCATTGAATGCCAATCAAGGTGATCAGCTGAAACATTCACACCTAGCCCCAGCAGACAAGAGTCCTTTGTCTCACCCTCGTCATTCCACAGATATATAAACTCATTTTTCCTACTTCCAACAGATCTCAGTACCTCTGAGGATGCTTTCCATAGATGCAGGCGAAACGTCAGGAGAAAATGCCTCCAGAACATGGCCATATAGCCCAGAAAAACCTACAACAACCCATAGAACAATTATTTGCAAAATATCACTCCCAAGCTCTGGCTGTAAGCGCCTCACCTCAATTTGCTCAGGAATCTAGAACAAACTTGCTGGAAGTTCTGTTTGGTGCCTTATAAATCACGTGCGTGTTTCTCTATATGTACGTGTGCCCGAATCCACAAACTTGTACAAGGCATACATCTTAATAGATTTAAATCCATCCAAAAGCATAATAGGCTGAGTTCTTTTCTTGATGGTTCCAGGGTTTAGTTTTAAACCCCGGTACCAAGAGAGTGTGTGGGCTGTTCTTGTAAGATTATCTCTAAGAATAGTCCATGTCACTGGGAATATCTAGAGATTTCTATGGCAACGGTGCATTGTGCCTTTACCGCGCAGTTGTGTGGGTTCTCATTTGAAACACACACATCCTTAAGCATGTAGATTCTTGCCACAAAGCAGGCAGTTATGTATTGCATCTTGGTACCTTGGGTCCAGTTTTAATCCCAGGCATCAATAAAATTGGCACTCAATTAAGTGTGGATAGAAGTGGCAATTAATACCAGTGTCTTGCCATTGCAAAATCAGCAGATGTGATTGGAGTGATGTTCTGCCAAGGCTGCAGGCGGAGAAGAGTACAGATGTTTAGAAAGCAGTTCATGTTAATGTTTGGGAGCTTCGGCACTTATAGACAGTCAGCGGAGCTTGGATACCTACGTTTATTTGCTTATGCTTGGTAATAGTAAAGGAAAACATGAGTGAGGAGGGATATTATATTCACTCCATTGGTCTGTCCAGTTTTGAGAAAATCTTTAGACATAGGAGTTATAGTTTTACAAGCTGTCAAAGAGTGGCACAATGGAAAAAAATACTTCTGTGTTGTCGAAGGCTTTCATGGCTGGAATCACTGGGTTGTTGTGAGTTTTTTGGGCTGTATGGCCATGTTCCAGAAGCATTCTCTCCTGACGTTTTGCCTGCATCTATGGCAGGCATCCTCAAAGTTTGTGAGGTCTGTTGGAAACTAGGAAAATGAAGTTTATATATCTCTGGAATGTCCAGGGTGAGAGAAAGAACTCTTGTCTGTTTGAGGTAGGTGTTAATGTTTTAATTGGCCACCTTGATTAGCATTTAATTGCCCAGCAGTTTGAAGGTCTGGCTTCTTACTGCCTGATGGAATCCTTTGTTGGAAGGTGATTAGCTGGTCCTGATTGTTTCTTTTCTTTTTTTTATTTTAGATTTTTCCGACACAAATATAATACCATCACACCCACTCGTTAGAAATTCAGTTGCTAAATTACATTCTGAAAACATATCACATACCACATATCACATTTCACATTATAATTTCCTAATGCTCTTATCTGTCTCCCCTTCACCTTACCCTTGTGTCTTACGATTTTACACCCCTGCTCCTCCCACCCACCCCCCTTCAGGGAACAGTATATACCTTAATTCAGATCTTAATTTAATTGAACAATTGTAAAAAGATTGTTTCTTGTCTGGAATTCCCCTGTTTTTGAGTGTTGTTCTTTATTTACTGTCACGATTTGAGAGTTGCCCACTTTCTGTGTGATGGCGTGAGTGGCGCCACCTGTGTGTAGAACTTTAAAGTTCAAAGGTTTAAACTGTATAACACGCCCAAACTTGCTTACTTTGTAAATGTATAGTTGGATTGATTGGTTGTTTGTAGCTGTCAATCAATGTTGTTTGCACCAGTTATATTGCTTCCTCAGCTCAATTCCTTGGCTCCACCTCTTCCTGGAGGAGGGCAGAGCTTTTCCTTTTCCATTCTACCATCAAACTTTCTATCAGATGGACGTGAGAGAGAGACTTGGCTCTGAAGCCCTTGATTAAGTTACCTCTCAGCACCAGTTCTGAGGTTCTTACCCTTGAGACTTATGCTTCATGTTCAGATCAGCCTGGATGACGTTGAGAAGTCTCAAGCACCTTCAAACCAGTTCTTTGGCACCAGAGGAAGGCTTTGTGCCTTCAAAATATAGGCCATTGGAATTGGGGTTGTGATTATTCCGATATTTACAGCCATTGAGAAAGAGGGACCTGGAAAAGCTTCTCAGCTGCAAAACTCCTTGGATCCAAGACAACCAGAGACTATAATGTATATTTTCCTTTACCCCTTTGAAACCTCCAGCTTATTGCCTTAAAGAGATAACTCTTTGTGAACAATTAAACCTATTTTGAGTTATCCTCAGTGTTTTGGTCCTTGGGAGTTCCAGTTTTCCTAAAGGAGGGCAAGAAGCAATCCCCTGGGGGAAAGATGTCACGTCCATGCCTCTTTCACTAAGAGTTATAGGCCCCAGCGCGACGACACATTCTGTGTTCAAATATTGTGATTATATATTGTTCTGATGTGTTTATTTATACTGTTTCTTTTCTTATATTTTATTGTTGTTTTCTTGTGTGTATTTTTGCATTGTTGTATTGCTGGGCTTGGCCTCATATAAGCCGCCCCAAGTCTCCTTGGGGAGATGGTGGTGGGGTATAAATAAAATTTTATTACATTATTATCATTATTACTTTTAATACTGGTGGCCGGATTTTGTTCATTTTCTTGGTTTCTTCCTTTCTGTGGAAATTGTGGATTTCAATATACTTCTGCTGGTATGACCTCTCTACAAAGACACACAACTCATAAGACAATTATTCTGGTCAGGAATGTTATCTGATGGGTTAAATGCTGTTGCAGCAAGGCAGTCTGACTGACTGAGCCCAAGGGGGGAAATCAGTTTTGGCTCCTCGAAAATCTGAAAGCAATTATTTTTGGTAACTCTTTCTTGTAAGGACAAATCATTTTTCTTCTTGCTGTGAGACCCTCTGCAGGAAGGTTTCTAGCTGCTGAGAATAAATGGGTTATCAGAAGAATATTCAAATGAAAAAGTCTCTTTTTAAGGACAGCTGACCAATTCCTCTTTGATTTTTAGTTTATGCATTTGATTTAACAAAAATCAAATTTAGCCTATTTAAAGGACCCAGCATTATGGGATGATAATTGACCCTTCCTGATCTTTATATCACAAGCTTTCCAATACTTTGATGGCAATCTTTCATTTGTTTACCCAGGAGTACACCCCATTAAATATAAGGAAACTTAAGTAAACAAACTATAGGTTCATTTTGTGGATTCTTCCAATGTTTAATCTCTATGCAGTGTATGCTGTCGCGCCTGGGGGCTATAACTCTTAGTGAAAGAGACATAGACGTGACATCTTTCCCCCAGGGGATTGCTTCTTGCCTTCCTTTAGAGAATTGGAATTCCCAAGGACCAAAACACTGTTGTTGTTCATTCGTTCAGTCATCTCCGACTCTTCGTGACCTCATGGACCAGCCCACGCCAGAGCTCCCTGTCGGCTGTCACCACCCCCAGCTCCTTCAAGGTCAGTCCAGTCACTTCAAGGATGCCATCCATCCATCTTGCCCTTGGTCGGCCCCTCTTCCTTTTGCCTTCTACTTTCCCCAGCATCATTGTCTTCTCTAGGCTTTCCTGTCTCCTCATGATGTGGCCAAAGGATTTCAACTTTGTCTCTAGTATCCTTCCTTCCAGTGAGCAGCCGGGCTTTATTTCCAGGAGGATGGACTGGTTGGATCTTCTCGCAGTCCAAGGCACTCTCAGAACTTTCCTCCAACACCACAGCTCAAAAGCATCGATCTTCCTTCGCTCAGCCTTCCCTAAGGTCAAGCTCTCACATCCGTAGGTGACTACAGGGAATACCATGGCTTTGACTAGGTGGATCTTTGTTGCCAGTCTGATGTCTCTACTCTTTACTATTTTATCAAGACTGGACATTGCTCTCCTCCCAAGAAGTAAGCGTCTTCTGATTTCCTGGCCAAAACACTGTAGATAACTCAAAATAGGTTTTATTGTTCACAAAGAGTTATCCCTTTAAGGCAATAAGCTGGAAGTTTCAAAGGGGGCAAAGGAAATATACATTACTGTCTCTGGTTGTCTTGGGTCCAAGGTGATTTCGCAGCTGAGAAGATTTTCCTGTTCCCTCTTTTCTCAATGGCTATGAAGGTTTGAACAAACACAACCCCCAGTCCAATGGCCTATGTAGAAGGCACAGAGTCTTCCTTTTGATGCCAAAGGACTGGTTTGAAGGTGCTTGGGTTTCCTCAACGTAGTCCAAGGCGATCTGGACATGAAGTATGAGGCCTAAGGGTAAAAACCTTAGAATTGGTGATGAGAGGTAACTTAATTAAGGGCTTTAGAGCCAAGTCTCTTTCTCATGTCTATCTGATAGAAAGTTTGATGGTAGAATGGAAAAGGAAAAGCTCTGCCCTCCTCCAGGAAGAGGTGGAGCCAAGCAATTGAGCTGAGGAAGCAATATAACTGGTGCAAACAACATTGATTGACAGCTACAAACAACCAATCAATCCAACTATACATTTACAAAGTAAGCAAGTTTGGGCATGTTATACAGTTTAAACCTTTGCACTTTAAAGTTCTACACACAGGTGGCGCCACTTGCGCCGTCACACAGTGTTTCAAAATGTGCTTCCTATTTAACAAAAATATGTCTATTCTTTTAAGCATTTTATAAATAATTCCAGTTTATTGCTATTTCAAAAAGGCACATCAGAGCCATAAAGTCAATCCATGTTTTTAAGTGTTGGATTTTTTTCAAGGTGCATGTAATTTTATTTACTATAGATTGCATATCCCTTATCCAAAATACTTGAAATCAGAAGTGGGATAAATTTATCATCATCATCATCACCACCACCACCACCACCACCATCATCATTATTTTTTGAAACACAACAAGATGAGTCCACATCATCCGGCAGACACTTTGCCGGATGCTGAATTGGATCACACGTCGGACACTTCCCAAGTGTCTAGGACTGTGTCATGTATAGACGAATAATGCATGCAGATCCCAGTAAGGTGGCCTTTTGCAGCTGGCAGATGGTAATTTTGTCAGTGCCGATTGAGTTAAAGTGCAGGCCAAGGTCTTTAGGCAATGCACCCAGTGTGCCGATCACCACTGGGACCACCTTGAGTGGCTTGTGCCAGAGTCTTTGCAGTTCGATCTTTAAATCTTCATATTGTGCTTATTATTATTATTATTATTATTATTATTATTATTATTTTACTGACAAAAAACACAATATGTCACAGCTAATGAGATATATATGCTGGATTTTGTGTTGTTGTTGTTGTTGTACGATGCCCAGCATTTCTTGGCATTTGCTGTGCTGGATAAGGATAATGGGCAATATAGTCAGGAAACATTGGGAGTGTCATAACTTTCCTATATCTGCTCTATTCTAATAATATGTTATAATATAATATATAATATATTGTATATACATATAATATTTATAATATTGTAATGTAATGCAATATAATACTACTAATAGGGCTGGGCGGTTTCGTTTGTTAATTTCGTAATTCGTTATTGATTCGTATTTAAATTAGCTTACGATCCGATATTGAGCCATGCAGGAGCAACTAAAAATCGAAACGAATTTTTCTTCCTTCCTTTGTCTTCTATGTACTTCAGTTGCTGACTACAGAATTCAAAGTGCAAAAGTACAAGGGTTGAATGAAAAGTAACTCCTCAACAGATGGCAGTATTGGTATGCACAAGGTACTGGCTTGTTCAGTAGACTCTCCTCTACTAGGGCTGGGCGGTTTCGTTTGTTAATTTCGTAATTTGTTATTAATTCGTATTTAAAGTAGCTTACGATCCGATATTGAACCATTCAGAATCAACTAAAAATCGAAACGAATTTTTCAATTCATTTCGTAATTGTTTCGTAATTGTTTCGAAATCGTTTTGAAATTGTTTCGAAATCATTTCGAAAGTGTTTCGTTATTACTTCCGTATGTCTGGTGCAAGTTTTATAGTTGTTGTTTGTTTTATCAATGATAAAAAAATAAATTATCACACCAACAGTCAACAACAGAGGGAGAGGGAAGCTTCAGAAGTTCCCCCTGTCCCATTTGGAGGGTTTTTTTTTTGCATATTGCGCAATTGCGTCCGCCATAAACGAATCGATTTGTAATTGTTTCGTAATTGTTTCGTAATTTACGAAATTTCGTATATTTTGAACTTTTTTGAAGAAAAAATTCGGAATTCTTTTAAAAAACGAAACGCAAAACCCCTCTAAAAACGAATTGAGTTTAGAAACAATTTTTTTCCGTGGTTACCCAGTCCTAACTACTACTAATAATATGATATTATAATTATATATTTATATTACATGTAATATTACTAATAATATTATTGCTATATTGTACTATATCAATTATACTGTAATATTACTAATAATATTACAGTATAATTGATATAGTACAATATAGCAATACTTAAAACTGATATTGTACTATGCTAATAATATATTGTAGGCATATATACCTTGTAAGCCACTCTGAGTCCCCTTCGGGGTGAGAAGGGCGGCATATAAATGTCGTAAATAAATAAATAGAATAGAAAAACAGAGAAAGAATGATCCTAAGCCACCTGCTTTGTATTTAATGCAGTGTGCACTTCTTTGCTGTACTGTGGTTTGCAGCTGGACTAAAATACTAAAAATCTGGGTTTTTTTTTTTTTGCAAATGCTCTCAAATGCTTCAGATTTTCAGTGTCAGATTCTAGTGTGCAAAAACAGCATTAAAAATTACAAAATTGAAAACCGAAGGCTTTAGAAACCAACCACCTGTGCCACCGCCGTTAACAATACGAATGGCTTTTTCTGCCACAGTCAATACCAAACGGAACTTGTAGGACTTGCTCCAAACGCACTCCAGTTTGGTGTTCACCATTTTATTTTTCATCGCTCATAATGGAAAGCAATTAACCTGACAGAATCGATGGGAATGTGCCACATCTTTTCTTTCTTTTTTGGGAAATATATTATAATGGGGTGATGCTCCTACGACACCCAAGGTCACACCCTAGATCCCTGCCAGTTTAATTGGATGTGGGGCTTCTGCAATATTGCAAATCCCCAATTGTGAATGTCACACACAGCTGGGTCAAAAGTGTTCCTTACTGAATAATAATACATTTGAATGGCAGATATTCAATAGAGAAAAAAATGGCAAATGTGAGAAGGATGGATGTTTTAGAAGGAGCCAAGTGTTCCAAGGACGGGTTATTGCAGCTATAATTCTAAAAACAAAAAAAAAAGAGAGAGAAGTGGGGTGAGATTGTGTGGCATGAAAATGGCAGGTTTGTGAAGGGCAAAAGAGCAGTTTTGTCTCAGTGTGGATTCAGCAGACTTAAAGCAACGTTTTCGTCTTTTGACTTGGTTTGTTGCTTAGGGCACCTTTGTGGGAATAGGACTTTCGAGCACCGTTTGAATATTTCATCACATTATCCATGCTTTTTGTGTAGATCTTATTAGGGAAAGAATGTATTATTGATATAACCACTTGCGGGATAACGTAAGCTCGTAACCAAGTCTCAAATGTTGTCTTTTTCTATGAAAAAGAGATTGCCCCATTACATCGTATTGGAGCAAGACTGAAAAAAATGACAAGAATCAGATAAGACGAAGGCAGCTGTGTTTGTCTCTCGCAACAGAAACCACAAAGATTCCCTTGACACTTTAAAGACACTTTGCGTTTTATTTGTCATAAGCTTTCATGGACCGCATCAGGTGCATCATCTATTCACCATTTCCGCACCACATTGTTTTTTTCTCTCCACACACTGTTTCTATGCAGTGTTGTTCTCTTTTCCTGCCAGAATTCAATTTAATGTAATAAAGACCAAACCATAGCAGGCAACAAAACAATCTGTTTTACCAGACTCCGTGGCCACTTGCTGGGCCCGTCCTCGACTGGTTCATCCTGCTGGACGCAGAGGCTGTCGATAGGCTCATAGCTGGAGCTAGACCCACCACTTGCTCTCTCGATCCATGTCCCTCTTGGTTGGTGAAATCTTGCTTGGAGGGATTACGTGACCCTCTGTTGAAGATTATAAACAGCTCCCTTGAGCACGGAGTTTGTCCAGAGGGCTTAAAAGAGGCGGTGGTCTCTCCCCTGCTGAAGAAACCAGACTTAGATTGTTTGGTTCTCTCCAGTTACCGCCCAGTTTTGAATCTCTCGTTCCTGGGCAAAGTGATTGAGAGGGCAGCAGCGGAGCAGTTGCAACAATTCCTATATAACACAGCCGGACTAGATACCTTCCAGTCCGGCTTCCGTGCGGGGCACGGGACAGAGACTGTGCTGGTCTCCATCACGGATCACCTTCGATGCCAGCTTGACCAGGGCGGGTCAGCGCTGCTTGTGTTATCTCACAGCAGCATTTGACACAGTCGACCACAATCTTTTGACCCACCGCCTTCCTGTTGCTGGAGTCAGGGGGACAGCTTTAAATTGGCAGTCCTCCTTTCTTCACAACCGTGGACAGCGAGTGGAGAGGGGAGGCCTGGTCTCCGAGAGGTCCCCTCTCTCTTGTGGGGTTTATTTATTTATTTATTTACTTTATTTGTATACCGCACTCTCTCAGCCCGTAGGCGACTCAGTGCGGTTTACAACCAAATCAATATACAAAGTGCACAACATTAGCAATAAAAACAGTAACTAAGGCAACTACATCAACTAAGGTTCCTCAGGGGGCCATTCCCTCCCCTCTGTTGTTTAACATCTATATGTGACCACTTGCTCAGCTGGTTTGAGGTTTTGGGCTTGAGTGTTACCAGTATGCTGAAGATACTCAGCTGGTGCTGAAGATGGAAGGCCGACCGGACTCTGTACCCAAGTGTTTCCATCAGTGCCTTGAGGCCGTTACCGGATGGCTGTGTGCCAGCAGGTTGAGGGTGAATTCAGCAAAGACGGAGATCCTATGGCTGGGTCAACCAGGCAGTGGGGATATCCAGGTGCTACGCCTGTCATCATTGGTAAAGAGTCTGGGAGTCCTTTTGGACCCTCTGCTGACGATGGAGGCCCAGGTCTCCACTGTGAGTAGAACCGCCTTTTTTCACCTGCGGCAGGCTAGATGGCTGGCCCCCTCCCTGTCCAGGAACGACCTAGCTATGGTGATCCAGGCTACGGTCATCTCAAGACTGGACTACCGTAACGCTCTCTACATTGGCCTTCCTCTGTCGGTGATCCGGAAGCTGAAGTTGGTACAAAATGCAGTTGTTCGGCTTCTTGTGGGAACTCCGATGAGATGACACATAACACTAATATTACTACAGCTGCATTGGTTACCAATTGAGCACCGGATCACTTTCAAAGAGATGGTACTCACCTCTAAGGCCTTGCATGGTCTGGGGCCGATGTACCTGAGGGACCGCCTCACCCCCTACCAACCCCAGAGATCCCTCCGCTCTGAGGACCAAGATCTTTTGGAAGTCCCCAGTGTCAAGACCTTGTGTCTAACAGCAACCAGAAGCAGAGCCTTTACAGCAGTGGCACCATCACTCTGGAATACTCTGCCACCTGAACTCCGTGCTTTGTGGAACTTATCAGCTTTCTGCAGGGCATGTAAGACATATCTGTTTCGACAGGCCTTTGACTTTTGATATTGCTGTTTTTAAATGGTTTCAAATTGTTTTTAAATTGTGTTAGATTTTAGCCTGTTCTTGTAAGCCGCTCCGAGCCCCAGGGGAGTGACGGCATATACGTTTGAATAATAAATAAATAAATAAATAAATAAAATATTACCATATATACTAGAATATAAGCCTACCCAAATATAAGATAAGGCACCTAATTTTACCACACACAAAAAAAGCTGGGAAAACAGATTGACTTGAATATAAGCTAAGGATGAGAAATGCAGCAGCTACTGTTCTGGCCCAGCTTACCTGTCCGAACAGATCTCTCCATATGAACCATCTAGGAGCTTAAGATTTATTTTTTTTGTCATGTTAGGAGCGACTTGAGAAACTGCAAGTCACTTCTGGTGTGAGAGAATTGGCCGTCTGCAAGGACATTACCCAGGGAATGCCCAGATGTTTTTTTTATGTTTAATTATCCTTGTGGGAGGCTTCTCTCATGTCCCCACAATGGGGAGCTGGAGCTGATAGAGAGAGCTCATCTGTGCTCTCCTCAGATTCGAACCTGTGACCAGGGGCGGCTCAACCCATTACGCAAAGTAAGCATTTGCAGTATAGTTGATTTTGCCCAGGAGCGCTCTTGAGGGGCTCTTGGAGGAAAATAGACCTTGACATATGCGAATTGTAGTTACTGGGATGTATGGTTCACCTAAAATCAAAGAGCATTCTGAACTCCACCAATGATGGAATTCAACCAAATATGGCACACAGAACTCCCACGACGAACAGAAAATGAATATCAGTGATTGGTTGGGGGGGGGGGGGTGGGTGCGGTGTGCCAAAATACTGTTTGCTTACCGTTGAAAATTACCTAGGGCCACCTCTGCCTGTGACCTGTCAGTCTTCAATCCTGCCAGCACAGGGGTTATGATATTGTTTCAAGCAAAAAGTGGGTGCTGGAAACAATATCATATGAAAGCTGACTGGCACAACCTGGGGATCATATGAAAGCTGACTGGCACAACCTGGGGATCACAGCTTTCATATGAAAGCTGACTGGCACAACCTGGGGATCACAACCAGACACAGTGAAGACATCTGCCCTTGCACTATGCTACTCTGCTGCTGAGTATGTATGCCCAGTGTGGAACACATCTCACCACGCTAAAACAGTGACTCTTAATGAGACATGCCGCAATATCATGGGGTGTCTGGGCCCTACACCACTGGAGAAATTACACTGCTTAGCCGGTATCGCACCACCTGACATCTGCCAGGAAGTAGCAGCCAATAGTGAAAGGACCAAGGCAGTGACATCTCCAGGTCATCCCTTGTTTGGATATCAGTCAGCACTCCAACACCTTAAATCAAGAAATAGTTTTCTAAGATTTATAGAGACACCCGCTGGAACACCTCAGCAAGCGAGAATCCAAAAGTGGCAGGCTCAAACCCAGAACCTCAACCAATGGCTGATACCAAATGAGGGACTCCCCCCTGGGCACACAGAAAACTGTGCGACTTGGAAGGCGCTGAACAGACTGCGCTCTGGCACCACGAGATGCAGAGCCAACCTCAAGAAATGGGGCTACAAAGTGGAATCCACGACATGTGAGTGTGGAGAAGAGCAAACCACTGACCACCTACTGCAATGCACCCTGAGCCCTGCCATGTGCACAATGGAGGACCTTCTTGCAGCAACACCAGAGGCACTCCAAGTGGCCCGATACTGGTCATTTAATCAACTACCAAACTTGCAAATTTTGTGTTTTCTTCTGTTAGAAATGTAATACAATTGACTGGTTGCCCTGACACGACAAATAATAAATCCATTTATAAATAAGTTGTACAGAACTAGACCTAGACAGGACTTCCGGTTGGTGGCTGAATGGTGGAGGACGTGTCTCTTTTGGCTCTCCGAAGAGATAGCCTGGTTTTTATGGTTTCGAGGGGTTTTCCCCTCCTTCTGATAGGTGGTCTAAGGCCGCAGAAGCAGTGACCCAGTAGTGCAGACGGCCGACGGTATTTAAGAGGGGTCCCCTTCAAGGAGACCCCTAAAAATACCCGACAACGTGGCACATCTGGCTCTGACCCGTCTCTACGGCATCCAACTACCTCCATAGCCACCGACACAAGATTATTGAGAAAAGGGTGAGAAGAGAAGAAAATAGTATCTTTCAAAGTACAAGGCATCAATCTTCAAAGAACTAGACCTAGTCAGAACCTCAAAGACACTCCTCTTGTCACTTCTATCCTGGATGATGAGTCTAGAGTGGTGGAAAATCTTGTGTTGGTGGTAAGCTACCCCAAACAAGGTATTTGTGATGCTTTTGAGGGGGAAAAAAAAAACCTTAGTTGCTGTGATCTATGAGTGAAATCAAATATAGCAAACACATTATTTAAATTTGGCTAGAGGCAAACATTGAAACAACACAATCCTACGTGTCTCCCTCTTCCCACTTTGAGCACTGTCCTTTCAAACATCGGAGCAATGCCTTATATCCCTTTTTGCACTTATAGTTCTGTCCTTGATAAAGACATAACCACACACTGCTCCTCCAAAAGCATAACATCCCTTCGTGGGGGAATAAAGCTAAGGATTTACCACAGTTCTGCCATGGCTGTAATTCTGGGGCCTTCTTAGGAGTACAAACCCATAAACCCTGCGTGCGGCTTTACTGGGATGATTATAAACAGCTTCCACCAGTGTGCATAAAGCTCTGGCAAAGAATGCAAAGCGAGAAAAAGGATGGCTGATGTAGCAAAGCAACAAGCCTGGCTCTCTTGAATCTCAAACAAGTTTAAAATACCATCTGACCTCACTGAGGAGCAGGCTCTATAATATTCCTAATCAAGGAAGGAAGTGGTGATTGAGATGTCCTAGACCTCAAGGGAGGATGGTGTTCAGTGAAATGGTTTGGAAAAGGGTGAATTGCACATTTATGGAGGTCGGTGTATTTATTAGGACTGTGCAAAAAAATTGATGTGGGTTGTAAGTCATACTTACGACTCATGGAGCCATCTCCATCAAACACAACAAATTAAAAACACGCATTTATGATGTGGGCCAGTTGCTTGCCTCCCAATATCTGTTCGATGTTTGATGTTTTGTCTTATGTCTGATATAACAGGTTGGGTTTTTTAATTTAATTTTAGTTGTTTTTATCTGTGGGGTTGCCAAATTTTGTTACCATGGGTGTATTGTTGATGTGTTTGGATATTAAATGTTTGCCTTATAGAATCATAGAATCAAAGAGTTGGAAGAGACCTCATGGGCCATCCAGTCCAACCCCCTGCCAAGAAGCAGGAATATTGCATTCAAATCACCCCTGACAAATGGCCATCCAGGCTCTGTTTAAAGGCTTCCAAAGAAGGAGCCTCCACCACACTCCGGGGCAGAGAGTTCCACTGCTGAACGGCTCTCACAGTCAGGAAGTTCTTCCTCATGTTCAGATGGAATCTCCTCTCTTGTAGTTTGAAGCCATTGTTCCGCGTCCTAGTCTCCAAGGAAGCAGAAAACAAACTTGCTCCCTCCTCCCTGTGGCTTCCTCTCACATATTTATACATGGCTATCATATCTCCTCTCAGCCTTCTCTTCTTCAGGCTAAACATGTCCAGTTCCCTAAGCCGCTCCTCATAGGGCTTGTTCTCCAGACCCTTGATCATTTTAGTCGCCCTCCTCTGGACACATTCCAGCTTGTCAATATCTCTCTTGAATTGTGGTGCCCAGAATTGGACACAATATTCCAGGTGTGGTCTAACCAAAGCAGAATAGAGGGGTAGCATTACTTCCTTAGATCTAGACACTATGCTCCTATTGATGCAGGCCAAAATCCCATTGGCGTTTTTTGCTGCCACATCACATTGTTGGCTCATGTTTAACTTGTTGTCCACGAGGACTCCAAGATCTTTTTCACACGTACTGCTCTCGAGCCAGGCGTCACCCATTCTGTATCTTTGAATTTCATTTTTTCTTTTATGTTTGGAATCTGGCCTGAGTCTGGGATGTGTGACATCTGTAGATAGTCCACATTTTGCAGGCGTATAGCAGGGTTGGGAGGACAATAGCTTTATAAACAAGCACTTAGGTATCCCTATGGATGTCCTGGTCCTCAAACACTTTGTGCTTCATTCGGAAAAATGCTGCACTCTGTCACGATGCCAGGGTTCTGCCGATACAGAGGCAGAGATGAACCAAACTCCCAGTTTGTGCTAAACAATATAATTAAAGCAGCACTTGCTTTCTGGCTGTTTTAATAGTCCAAAAATATAAAAATTAAAGATAGCACTCAGCCGCAGAATATAAAACAAAAACTGATAGCAATGCTACACTATCCCCCATTTCTGCCTCTTCAAATTCTACAGCACTGCTGGTCACAGCTGACCTCCAACTGGAGCGCTCAAGAGCCAGGGCTTCCCAGTTCTTAGTGTCTATGCCAGAGTTTTTAAGGTTGGCTTTGAGCCCATATTTAAATCTCTTTCCTGCCCACCAGCATTCTATTTTCCATTCTTGAGTTCAATGGTTTGGGAGACAGTGGTCGGGCATCTGGACAACGTGGCCGGTCCAGTGGAGTTGATGGCGAAGGACCATCGCTTCAATGCTGGTGGTCTTTGCTTCTCCCAGCACGCTGACATTTGTCTGCTTGTCTACCCAAGAAATTTGCAGGATTTTCCAGAGGCAACGCTGATGGAATCATTCCAGGACTTGCATGTGACGTCTGTAGACAGTCCACGTCTTGCAGCCATATAGCAGGGTTGGGAGGACAATAGCTTTATAAACAAGCACCTTGGTATCCCTATGGATGTCCTGGTCCTCAAACACTTTGTGCTTCATTCGGAAAAATGCTGCACTCTGTCACGATGCCAGGGTTCTGCCGATACAGAGGCAGAGATGAACCAAACTCCCAGTTTGTGCTAAACAATGTAATTAAAGCAGCACTTGATTTGATTTGATTTGATTTGAAGCAGCACTTGCTTTCTGGTTGTTTTAATAGTCCAAAAATATAAAAATTAAAGATAGCACTCAGCCGCAGAATATAAAACAAAAACTGATAGCAATGCTACACTGTCCTCCATTTGTGCCTCTTCAAATTCTACAGCACTGCTGGTCACAGCTGACCTCCAACTGGAGCGCTCAAGAGCCAGGGCTTCCCAGTTCTTAGTGTCTATGCCAGAGTTTTTAAGGTTGGCTTTGAGCCCATTTTTAAATCTCTTTCCTGCCCACCAGCATTCTTTTTTCCATTCTTGAGTTCAATGGTTTGGGAGACAGTGGTCGGGCATCTGGACAACGTGGCCGGTCCAGTGGAGTTGATGGCGAAGGACCATAGCTTCAATGCTGGTGGTCTTTGCTTCTCCCAGCACGCTGACATTTGTCTGCTTGTCTCCCCAAGAAATTTGCAGGATTTTCCAGAGGCAACACTGATGGAATCATTCCAGGACTTGCATGTGACGTCTGTAGACAGTCCACGTCTTGCAGCCATATAGCAGGGTTGGGAGGACAATAGCTTTATAAACAAGCACCTTGGTATCCCTATGGATGTCCCGGTCCTCGAACACTCTGTGCTTCATTTGGAAAAATGCTGCACTCTGTCACAATGCCAGGGCTCTGCTGATACAGAGGCAGAGATGAACCAAACAAACCACCAGTTTGTGCTAAACAATTTAATTAAAGCAGCACTTACTTTCTGGCTGTTTTAATAGTCCAAAAATATAAAACATAAAGATAGCACTCAGCCACAGAATATAAAACAAAAATTGATAGCAATTGACTGTAGTCAAAGGGTCTAGTCCAGTGGTCAAACGCTGAGAGTTCAATAAGCAAAGTCCAGGAATCAACAGACTATGCCGTAGTCAAAAGCCAGTCCAGAGATCCAAGGTTCCAGAGTTCCAAGAGTACAGGAGACAGGTCAGGATACCCAAAATCCACAAACCTGGGGGAAAACCAGCAGCATCTACCACCAAAATAAGACAAATAAGGCTAACTCATTATATCCAGAAACACCCAGCTGCAACCTATCTCTTGTATACCTCCACCCTTATTTGCTTTCATCCATGAACTTTTACTTACAGATTACTCAATCCTTTAGAACAAAGACTTAACCCTTCCATCACCAACTGCTAGGCCTATCATCACCAACCACCATCCACTGCAGAACATGATACATGACACACTCGCAGCGCTCAGGCGGTGTAGTATTTCAGTGTCAATGTTGACTTTTGTGGAGACATGGCTCTGGACCAAACTTGGCACAAATACTCAAAATGCACAAATGTGAACACTGGTGGACCCTGGGGAAAATAGATATTGACTTTTGGGAGTTGTAGTTGCTGGGACTTATAGTTCGTTACAATCAAAGAACATTCTGAACTCCACCAATGATAAAATTGGCTCAAACTTCCTATATGGAATCCCCATGACCATCAGAAAATACTGTGTTTTCTGATGGTCTTTGGTGACCCCTCTGACACCCCTTCGCGACCCACTCAGGGGTCCCGACCCTCAGGTTGAGAGACACTGCCCTAAAGCTAGCCTATAAGTGCTGGTTTTGACCTATAAAACCCTATACGGCTCCGGCCCAGCGTACCTGTCCGAACGTATCGCCTTCTATGTCCCACCTCGGAGTTTAAGATCTTCTGGAGAGGCTCTGCTCTCGGCCCCGCCTCTATCACAAATGAGGCTAATAGGGACGAGGGACAGGGCCTTCTCAGTGGTGGCCCCTCGCCTGTGGAATTCACTTCCTGGGGAAATTAGGTCATCAACATTCCTCCTCTCCTTCAGAAGGAAGCTGAAAACATGGATATGGGACCAGGCCTTTGGGTAATCTGGCAGACTGACAAGGTAATGACGACCAGAATTTGGAAAGGACTATGGTAATGCTGAATGGACTTATGGATTTTAGAACTCGGTGAACGTTTGGCCACTAGACTGGCTTTTTAGTTGTTATTGTATTAATTGGTTGTTTTAACTATTGTGGCTATTGCTGTTATGTATTTTATTTGTTGAATTGTTGGCAACCGAACTGTGCCGGTTGTAAGCCGCCCTGAGTCCCCCCCTTGGGGGTTGAGAAGGGCGGGGTAGAAGTGCCCGAAATAAATAAATAATAAATATAAAGCCCTAATTTATAGACTAAAGCCAGCTTATAAATAAAACCCGGCGGGGGCGGGGGGGTTGTGACAATGAGACGACTCAACCCGAATTTTAAAATTAGAAATGAAATGAACAACAGCTATGTAAATCGGAAGCCCTTCCACCTAGGCTTTATGGAAGCCCAAAAATCCAAAAGGACTCCACCCCACTCAGAACCATCGTGAGTGCCATTGGATCCCCCACATATGACTTAGCCAAATTTCTTGCTGCACAGTTACAAAGCCACATTGGGCTCACTACACACTACATCAAGGACTCAGCCCACTTCATTGAAAAAATCAGAAATCTCAAGCTAAATACCAACGACAAACTGATCAGCTTCGATGTGGTGACTCTATTTACCATGGTCCCAGTTGCAGACACCATGGTACTCATCAACCAGAGGTTCCCAGAAGACATCACAGCTCTGTTTTACCATTGCCTCACCACCAGCTACTTTCAGTGGGACAATGAATTCTATGAACAGAAAGATGGAGTAGCTATGGGGAGCCCTCTCAGCCCGGTCATAGCTAATTTCTACATGGAACACTTTGAAAAACAAGCCCTGGAAACAGCAACCAAAAAGCCCACGATATGGTTCAGATATGTGGATGACACCTTCACTATTTGGGGCCACGGAGAAGAAGAACTCAACAGGTTCCTGGACCATCTTAACAGCATCCACCCAAACATCCAGTTCACCATGGAAAAAGAAAATGAAGGAAGACTGCCTTTTCTAGATGTCCTAGTCATCCGCAAACCAGATCAACAATTGGGTCACACCGTCTACAGAAAACCCACACACACACAGATAGATATCTACATAAAAACTCCAACCATCACCCAAGTAAAAAAAGAAGCACCATTAAAGCCTTGGCAGACCGTGCAAAAAGAATCTGCGAACTCCACCTCCTCCAAGATGAACTGAACCACCTCAACTGGGCTCTCCAGGCCAATGGAGACTCCACCTCAGACATCAGAAGAGCTGCAAAACCGAGAACAAACCACGAGAGTCAAGATGAAGATCCACCCAGAGGAAAAGTGTTCCTGCCATACATCAAGGGAACCACTGACCGCACAGGGAAACTGATGAGGAAACACAACATACAAACCACTTACAGACCCACCAAGAAAATCCAACAAATGCTACGTTCAGCAAAGGACTAGAGGGATCCTCTCACTTCTGCAGGAGTCTACCGTATACCATGCAGCTGTGGACTAGTCTACATAGGGACCACCAAACGCAGCGCCCAGACACGCATCAAGGAACATGAAAGGCACTGCAAACTACTCCAACCAGAGAAATCAGCCATAGCAGAGCACCTGATGAACCAACCAGGACACAGCAGATTATTTGAGAACACAGAAGTGCTGGACCATTCTCACAACCACCATGTCTGACTACAAAGAGAAGCCATTGAAATCCACAAGCATGTGGACAATGTCAACAGAAAGGAAGAAACCATGAAAATGAACAAAATCTGGCTACCAGTATTAAAAAACTCAAAAATTACAGCAGCAAAACAACAGAGGGGAAACAAACAGGCGCATGAAATCACTCTCAACAAAAGATTCCCCCCAGGCGCTTCCAAACCATTGAATTCTAATCAAGGTGATCAGCTGAAACATTCACAGCTTGCCCCAGCAAACAAAAGTCCTTTGTCTCACCCTGGTCATTCCACAGATATATAAACCCATTTTTCCCAGTTCCAACAGACCTCATTACCTCTGAGGATGCTTGCCATAGATGCAGGCGAAACGTCAGGAGAAAAATTGCCTCCAGAACATGGCCATATAGCCCGGAAAAACCAACAACAACCAATGAAATGAATTTTTGGCATTTCACACATCTCTAATATTTATTTATTTATTTTAAAAAATACAATATTTCAGTAATAGGTTTGGAAGTATTGTATCTCCCACTGTCTGTCTGCATCTTTGAGCATGGCAACAAATCTATTCCTTACCTTTGAACAAGGATTCAATAGCTGTTCTGGACAGAGGTTTCATGAAAAATGTTCCGAGTGTTTTTATTTTATTAGCTCTCCCATCTGCCTCTGATGGAATAAATGATTTGTGACCTCAAAAGCACACAGATTACTGAACAATCCAATTCGTGTATACTCAGAGGGAAGTGACATTGACTCCAAGATGTTATATTACTAGCTACATGTGCAGAGGATAACTTGCTAAAAGTTCTTATCCGGCAAATGGGAAAAAATCCAAACTGATAACAAGACGTCTAACCGTATATGGCAAGCGGTATCCTGCTAAGTATAAATGATTAAGCAGAGGCTAATGATGCATACAGATGAGCTCCAGAGGAACTACAAGTGAATCATCCAAATTTATTGACTAGTTTACCAACATAGATTAAAATATTTTGCAAAGAAAAAAGAGATCATAATTTAACAAGATTCTCTTCGCAAAATATAGGATAAGCATGAATCATGTTGGTGAGTATTTCAAGGCAATAACTATAACTGTACCAAAGAATCACATCCCCATGTAGAATACTGCTTATTAGATTCAAGACTTCAAGTTTTCTATTTCCCATTTAGGAAGAAAAAAAAAAATCAAATGGCACGAGAACTAAATTATACCCTCGAACGGTGGAACGGATTGCAAATACACATATAAATTCATGCAACTTCTCACTTTCAATGAGCAAAACACAATCTTATGTTGCACTGCCAACCAAATCCTGAATGCAATAGGGTTCCATATTTTCTTGAACTCCAAAATGCAGGAAGGATTATAGTTAACATATCCCAAATGAATGTAACATAGACTCTCAAGGTAGCACTATTCAACTGTTGTACAGCAGTTCCATCTACACTGACCATTTAATGCAGCTTCAGATGACTGGAAACTATGGCAACTACAAAACAATGCTGCCAATGCACACTGCAACATGGATCAAGGACAGTAAAGTGTACTAAGTAGGCTTGTTTGATAAAAAAAATGGTTCAAAACTTATTTATTTATTTATTTATTTATTTCAAATATTTCTACCCCGCCCTTCTCACCCGGGGGGGGGGGGGGGGGGAGGGACGACGACGACGACTCAGAGCGGCTTAAAAAGGCACAATTCGATACTGGCATCAATACAACAATAAAATAAAACAATATAGCAGCAATCAAACAGTTAAAAACAATTAAACAGTCGGTTCTCAGTTCTACAACACGTCAATAAACCAGTTTAACACTCATAGTCCATAGTTTCAATTCCACATTGTCAGTCCTGTCAATTCCAGTCGTCCATTTTCCTTAACTGCCAGATTGCCCGAAGGCTTGGTCCCATAACCACGTTTTTAATTTCCTTCTAAAGGAGAGGAGGGATGTTGATGATCTAATTTCCCCAGGGAGTGAGTTCCACAGGTGAGGGGCCACCACCGAGAAGGCCCTGCTCCTCGTCCCCACCAGCCTCACTTGTGATAGAGGTGGGGTCGAGAGCAGGGTCTCCCCAGATGATCTCAAATTCCGAGGTGGGACATAAAGGGAGATGCGTTCGGACAGATACACCGGACCGGAGCCGTATAGGGTTTTGTAGGTCAAGACCAGCACTTTGAATTGTGCTTGGAACTGGATCGGAAGCCAGTGGAGCTGACATAACAGAGAGGTGGTATGCTCCCTGTATGACGCTCCGGTGAGTAATCTGGCTGCCGCCCGCTGGACTAATTGAAGTTTCCGAACAGTCTTCAAAGGCAACCCAACATAGAGTGCGTTGCAGTAATCTATTCGGGTTGTAATGAGAGCGTGGACCACTGTGGCCAGATCTGGCTTCCCAAGGTACAGGCGCAACTGGTGCACAAGTTTTAATTGTGCAAAAGCTCTCCCGGCCACCGCTGAGACCTGGGGTTCCAGGCTCAGCGATGAATCCAGGATCACTCCCAAGCTGAGAACCTGCGTCCAAAACTTGTTTTGGATGTAGGGGGGTGCTGGTGGTTCGATTCTAGAGTCAATTCCGATTTTCACAGAAAAAAATGTTCAACATTTCCAAAACTTCAGAGACTTCCGAATCCTTTGGTTAATGGTTTGAAAGTGTTATTTCCTGTTCCATTGAGTAGTCTTTACTTTGAAAGTAGTTGTTTTATCCCAGAGGTGGGGAAAAGCAAGTAGAGTAAATTCTTTTCTTCCCCGGTTTAAAACTGGCTTCTCCGGCTGGAGCGAGGCCAGAGACCAGAAGAAGGGAAGAGCAAGTGGAGTAAATTCTTTTCTTCTCCGGTTTAAAACTGGCTTCTCTGGCTGGAGCGAGGCCAGGGACCAGAAGAAAGGAAAAGCAAGTGGAGTAAATTTTTTACTTCTCTGGTTTAAAACTGGCTTCTCTGGCTGGAGCAAGGCCAGGGACCAGAAGAAGGGAAAAGCAAGTGGAGTAAATTTTTTACTTCTCTGGTTTAAAACTGGCTTCTCCGGCTGGAGCAAGGCCAGGGGCCAGAAGAAAGGAAAAGCAAGTGGAGTAAATTCTTTTCTCCTCTGGTTTAAAACTGCTTTCTCTGGCTGGAGCGAGGCCAGGGACCAGAAGCAGGGAAAAGCAAGTGGAGTAAATTCTTTTCTTCTCTGGTTTAAAACTGGTTTCTCTGGCTGGAGCGAGGCCAGGGACCAGAAGAAGGGAAAAGCAAGTGGAGTAAATTTTTTACTTCTCTGTTTTAAAACTGGCTTCTCTGGATGGAACGAGGCCAAGAACCAGAAGAAGGGGAAAGCAAGTGGAGTAAATTCCTTTCTTCTCCAGTTTAAAACTGGTTTCTCTGGCTGGAGTGAGGCCAGGGACCAGAAGAAGAGAAAAGCAAGTGGAGTAAATTCTTTTCTTCTCTGGTTTAAAACTGGCTTCTCTGTCTGGAGCGAGGCCAAGGACCTGAAGCAGAGTTGTAACAAAAATGGAGGAATAAGCTTCAAAAGGGCAAGGAAACTTCCGGCTGTCTTGAAACTTCAAAATCACTTTGAAAAGGTAATTTTTCCAAATTTATTCCAAAGTAAGAAGATTCCGATGGTACCTAACCATGCCTAGTACTAAGTGAAGTAGGAAAACTGCATTATATTGTTGTAGATTCTTATAATGCATTTTTTTATGTCAGGAGTGGCTTGAGAAACTGCAAGTCACTTCTGGTGTGAAAGAATTGGCCGTCAGCAAGGATGTTGCCCAGGGGATGCCCAGATGTTTGATGTTTTATCATCCTTGTAAGAGACTTCCCTCATGAGCCCACATGGAGAGCTGGAGCTGACAGAAGGAGCTTAACCCACTCTCCCTGGATTCAAACT
Organism: Anolis sagrei; assembly: GCF_037176765.1. Lineage (NCBI taxonomy): Eukaryota > Metazoa > Chordata > Lepidosauria > Squamata > Anolidae > Anolis > Anolis sagrei. The sequence continues at coordinate 9,929,953 of NC_090027.1, read as the reverse complement.
ACTGACATATGGGTCAGCAGTCCTGCCAGCACAAGGGTTTAACTCATTGTGCTAGTTTCACTGTATCGAATTACATTATATGGCTCTGTGTTATAAGGTTTCTGTCAAACTGGTTCCAAACTGTTCATGTAGAATAGATGTGCTCAGAGACAGCTTAAAGGTGCGTTTACACTGTAGAATTAATGCACTTTGATAACACTTTAACTACCATGGCTCAGTGCTATGGCATCCTGGGAGTTGTAATTTGATGAGGCACTAGCACTCTTCGGTAGAGAAGGCTAAAGACCACAGAACTCCAACTGTAAGGATTCTGTGGCATTGAGGCATGGCAGATAAGGTGTTGTCAAACTGCATTAATTGTACAGTGTGGATGCATCTTCAATTAATCCCACTTTCTCCACAACTTGTAAAATGTTCCAATTGCTCTACTTCCTCCTCTAGGAGACAAAGGGGCATTTTGTCATGTTTTGGTACCCCCAGGCTTTTTTTTTTTCCTGTCAGGAGCGACATGAGAAACTGCACGTTGCTTCTGGTGTGAGACAATTGGTTGTCTGCAGGTATGTTGCCTAAGGGATACCTGGATGTTTTTTTAATGTTTTATCATCCTTGTGGGAGGCTTCTCTCATGCTCCTGCATGGGGAGCTGGAGCTGACAGAGGGAGCTCATCCGTGCTCTCCCCTGATTTGAACCTCCGACCTGTAGGTCATCAGTCCTGCTGGCAGAAGGGTTTAGCACACTGCACCACTGGGAGCTCCTCCCCCAGGCTAATTTAGGCCTTTAAAAACAAACAAACAAACAAACAAAAGAAGCTTTACCATCTCCGCGCAGTGGAGATGGTGGAGCAGTTTGCCTCTTCCCACGAAGAGAGCAATATAGTTCCGGCTGGAACTACTTTACAGGGGGCGGAGCCAGGCACTGGCCCACCCCCTTCCTCATTCTGAAGCTGAATGTCGACCCACCACTCCCGCCCATTAAACAGTATATTAGGGTTGCCATTAGGAGGCCGGGTAGGAATTTTTCCCCTCTTATGTTCTGAGTAGGCCTGGGTAACAACGGAAAAATTTGTTTCTAAAATCGATTCGTTTTTTGAGGGTTTTTGTGTTTCGTTATTTAAAATAATTACAAAATTTTCCTTTAAAAAAGTTCGATATTTACGAAATTTCGTAAATGTGAAAAAAATTACAAAACAATAACAAATCGATTTCCGAAACAATAACGAATCGATTCGTTAATGGCGGACGCGACCGCGCAATACGCTAAAAAACCTCCAAATGGGAGAGGGGGAACTTCTGAAGCTTAATTAAACCGAAAACAACTATAAAAACCCTTAGAAAACCAAAAACAACTATAAAACTTGCCCCTGACATGCGGAAATAATAACAAAACAACCTCAAAACGATAACGAAACGAATACAATAACGAAATACAAAACATTTACGAAACTATTTAAAAATTCGTTTTTTTAAAAAATTGCTCCAGACTGGTTCGTTATCGTTTTGTAATTGAAAAATTAACGAATTTTTTAACGAATTACGAATTAACGAAATGAAACCGCCCAGCCCTAATAGAGATATAATCCGCTTTAAACAAAAACTTAAGCAAACTGCTTGCAAATAACAGAGCACACAGAGCAAGATGTAGCAAAGTGGGAGCACACAAAAACAGGGTCAGAAAACTGTCCAGGTGATGTCGAGCACCCCCCCCCCCCAATAAGGGATAGTGACTTATAGTTGTGCAAAGGGCAAGGGCACCAGACCACACAACAAGGGTTAAGTCTTGGTCAGATTGCCAAGGCACTGACAACAACAAGGACCCCACGAGGCTTTTGGGAAATGGCTGGATCTTGGGACTTCTGCCCTTTGTGAGGGTTGTAGTTTCCCAAGGAACAAAAGCATAAATTAGTTGCAGCACAGCTGGGGTTTCATCTGCCAGCCTTCCCAATGATCATGGACTCTCTGCCTGCATGTCTTGGACTTCAGTACATACTATCTCCCTCATGAACTTTCCTCAAAGACCTTTTAAAACATTGGACTTCAGGCTTCTTCATGAAAATTAATTCTCTTATTAAATATACTTGGGATGTGGGACAAAGATGGGGTTTTTGTTGCTATGGATGCTTATGATTTGAATGTATGTATCTTGCTATGAAATATTGCCTTTCCCCTTTGCCTTTTGCCCAAGAAAATGTGACCCAGGACTGTTGAAATGCTTGGGGGAGAACCACCACCTCCCTTTCTTATTTGATTATTTCACCTCTGCATGGACAATAGCAAGCCGAAACTTCCTCTTGTTTGCTTTGTCTGGCAGGCAAGGAAGTTATCTGGACACTTTGATTGAATCACAAAGGGCAGGGTTGATCCCCCCCCCCCCCCGAGGTCCCCTGCCCTGATCCTGTTTGTTTTCCTTCACCAAAACCCATCAAGGGCAGGAAAACCTTTCTTAATGAAATCAACCTTTGCTGGACAAAACAACGCCCCTCTTCCGTCCTGCCTCCTTCTCCCTGATTTGCTAAGGAGCCAAAGAGGGAGGGAGTTTTGAAACTTTCAAACCTGTATTTTCTCTATAAAAATGCCAGTAAAATTCTGTATTGCTATGCTTGTAGTGGAACTATTCCTACAATGCATCCGATTGCAGCTGAATCGCTAATAAAGAACCTCGGTCCCAGCTTCTTCCGCTTTGGTGAGGATCTATTATTTTAAATATTTTTGCTGCTGAAATTGGCTTCGCTGGCCTCACCAAGGTTCAAGGACTCTCTTTGGTGCGGTCCTCAGGATCTCCTTGGCTGGGGAGATCCTCCTAAAAGTAGCTCGATATCACAGGGTCAAAACACGAGCAAAACAGTAGCCAGAAGTCCAAAAACGTGATGTCGTAGTCTCAGAAAAACAGCCCGTAGTCAGCAGGAAGAAAGCAGTCAGCACTTACAGGATTTCCCAACGAGAGTAACATGGAAGCTTGATAATCTGCAGTCCCAGGACCCAAAACAAGAGTAATGGCAGCAACAAAGCTCTAAACACCATAAGACACTTTGCCTTCTGCAAAGACCTGTTGGTTTCTTACCAACTTATACCCTATAACACATTATCGGAGGATGAGCTGCTCTCCTCCCTTTCCTCATCACTCCCAGCTGCCTGATCTCCTGCAGCTGAGCGCCGCCCTTCTCTCCAATGTTGCCAGCGTCTTTCAAGACTTAGATCATCCCAAGTGTCCCCGGATTGCCAGTCTCCCACAAACCCCTCAAAGTCATCACTTGATGAGGGCTGGTTACATATGTCTCTGATCTCTTGTACACGGGTCCAATCTAACCCGTCCTTCTCCCCGTCATCACTCCCAGTCCCATCATTCCCTGTAAATCCCATGAAGTCCTCCTCCTCAGTTGGAGCATTAAGTATTTCACGGATCCTCTCTCCCTCTCTCTCTCTCCTCGTCTGAAAGGCATGGCCCGACTTACCGGGCCAAAGAAGTTGCGGTGCAGGGCGTCCCACACCGCCATTCTTGCCTCAGGGGGACTTCTTCCTCCCAGAAGCTCCCTCGGATGGCAGGATGGTTTCCCGCCAGCAGGTCACTTGACCAATGGCCAACTGACCATGCCTCACAGCGGGAGAGGCCTGAGCTGGCCTATTCCACTTTGTGGACAGCCTTTATAAGGCTGCCCCAGGCTCCCCAGCAGGCACTGGGCCTGCAACAGCTGATCCATCCCACCCACCCTGCATGCGGTTTATGTTTTCACTGGCAGTTAACTTGTGTTGTTGTTTTCCTTGTCCTGGTTTCCTGTTAACAGTTACTTGTTTGTTTTATGCTTCTCGTCACAACTCCTTGTTAGCGTGGGGCATGGGCCCTGGATCTGGTTTGGTATCCCGCCTAGCGGAAAGGGGGGACGCCCAGTGGTCCCAGGGGTGCCGAGTTGCGTTTGCCCGGTATTGTGTCGGCGGCACCCTGGTGTGTGCGGGATTGGGCAGTATTGGGCTGCCCGATCGTGATCCAGGACCCATACTTGGCTGCCAACCCTTGTTCCTGTTATCAATAAATGAGTTGTGGCCATTGTTCATCCCAACAACATGTGTTGGGATGGCTGTGGGAGGTGTATCGCACTTGCACACGCAACTCTTGATCCCAAGTAACCCGCTTCAGACCTCTACATTCCTCTCCCTCCTCCTCCATTTCAGAGCAGCTGAAGCCTTCGAATGACTCAGGATCCATAGGTGTCATGAATATTTCCCTAATTCGCTTCCTTTGCTGCTCTTGATCCAGCACCTGAGCAGCCCTCTTTGCCCTTTTACTACTCGTTGTAGCCTGCTCAGCACACTCTACTACAACACCACCAGTATTCAAATTTGGGCGTATTGGATATTTGTGCCAAATTTGGTCCAGTGAATGAAAATACATCCTGCATATCTGATATTTACATTACAATTCAAAGCAGTAGCAAAATGACAGTTCTGAAGTAGCAACGAAAATAATGTTATGGTTGGGGGTCATCACAATAGGAGGAACTGTATTAAGGGGTCACGGCATTAGGAAGGTTGAGAAACAATGTTCTAGAAGCTATTGACAGATATGACAGGCAAAGGCTTCTATTTCAGGAAAGTGCCATGCTGAAAAGGCAATGTATTCTCTTTTTGGACATCAGGGGGTGCAGTGGTTCTGTGCAAAACAGTTTGCGGAGGAAGTATTCTCGAGCAATTCTCCAGAAAATAGACGTATTGATAATGGTAATAAAGGGTCATCAAAGAAATTGACATAATGCGAACAAAGGACTCTGATGGGACATTACATTTATGGCCAGTAAATAGTAAGATTTTATTGTCACCGAAATTTCTACTGTGCATTTAGAAAAGATTGTATCATTAATAATGAAAACTACCCCATAGAAAACCACATTTTAATTTTTTTTTTAAAAAAATAAAAGAGCTACGAGAGGTAGCTGGTAGAGAGTAGTTAAGTCTTAATTTGGTCTGACATGTTTCCATTGATGCTATAAGATACTTTAGCCAGCAGCAATTAAAATGTTAGTCTTCATGTACCCTATGGGAATGCTAATGGATTATGTTAGTATTCAGTTGCCTTGAATCAATTGATTTAGGTGGATAACATCAAAGTCTTAGGAGAATTACATGATAACAAATAGGTTATGATTATGTCTTAAAGCTGCTTCCCTAGTGTCATTTGATGAAGGGATGGTGTAGCACACCTTTATAGGGTTGACTGTGGAGGTCTGGAAATCATGTGAGAAGTCATCTTGGGTGATGGCTAATCAAGACAATTTGCACATACCAATTGAGGGGATTTTGGCCTGCATCAATAGGAGCCTAGTGTCTAGATCTAGTGAAGTCATGCTACCCCTCTATTCTACCTTGGTTAGACCACACCTGGAATATTGTGTCCAATTCTAGGAACCACAATTCAAGAGAGATGTTGACAAGCTGGAATGTGTCCAGAGGAGGGTGACTAAAATGATCAAGGGTCTGGAGAACAAGCCCTATGAAGAGCGGCTTAAGGAGCTGGGCATGTTTAGCCTGAAGAAGAGAAGGATGAGAGGAGACATGATGAGAGCCATGTAGAAATATGTGAGAGGAAGCCACAGGGATGAGGGAGCAAGCTTGTTTTCTGCTTCCCTGGAGATTAGGACAAGGAACAATGGCTTCAAACTACAAGAAAGGAGATTCCATCTGAAATGCTGGACCACTCTCACAACCACCATGTCAGACTACACAGAGAAGCCACTGAAATCCACAAGCTTGTGGTCAATTTCAACAGAAAGGAGAAAACCACAAAAATGAACAAAATCTGGCTACCAGTATTAAATAAACAGTAAATAAAGAACAACACTCAAAACAGAGTAATTCCAGACAAGAAACAATCAGGGCCAGCTAATTATCTCTGAACAAAGGATTTCCCCAGGACAGGCATGTAGGCGGGGGGGGGGGGGGGATTGAGGGGCTTCAGCCCCACCCCCCACCCCACATTCTCATGGTCGTCCGCTAGAAGGCCTTACTGGTACATTATTTAAACTGTTATGTTATTCATATCATGATCTGATCACCATGCTCAATAGACCCCATATGCATGGGGGTATTGGGGTAACGATACAAAAAGTTTGCTAGGGTAGACCCTCTTTCACTCAGACTCAGCCCCCCCCAAATCAAACTCAGCCCCCCCCCCCCCCCCCGAATCAAAATCCTGGCTACGGGCCTGCCCCAGGCAGTAAGAAGTCAAACCTTCAAGCTGCATGGCCATTAAATGCTAATCAAGGTGGCTGACTGCAACATTCATACCTAGCTCCAACAGACAAGAATCATAGAATCATAGAATCCAATAAGAGACCTCATGGGCTATCCAGTCCAAGCCCCTGCCAAGAAGCAGGAATATTGCATTCAAATCACCCCTGACAGATGGCCATCCAGCCTCTGTTTAAAAGCTTCCAAAGAAGGAGCTCCACCACACTCCGGGGCAGTGAGTTCCATTGCTGAACAGCTCTCACAGTCAGGAAGTTCTTCCTCGTGTTCAGATGGAATCTCCTCTCTTGAAGTTTGAAGCCAAGGAAGCAGAAAACAAGCTTGCTCCCTCCTCCCTGTGGCTTCCTCTCATGGCTGTCATATCTCCTCTCAGCCTTCTCTTCTTCAGACTAAACATGCCCAGCTCCTTAAGCCGCTCCTCATAGGGCTTGTTCTCCAGACCTTTGATCATTTTAGTCGCCCTCCTCTGGACACATTCCAGCTTGTCAATATCTCTCTTGAATTGTGGTGCCCAGAATTGGACACAATATTCCAGGTGTGGTCTAACTAAAGCGAAATAGAGCATGGGGAGCATGACTTCCCTAGATCTAGACACTATGCTCCTATTGATACAGGCCAAAATCCCATTGGCTTTTTTTGCCGCCACATCACATTGTTGGCTCATGTTTAATTTGCTGTCCACGAGGACTCCAAGATCTTTTTCACACGTACTGCTCTCGAGCCAGGCGTCCCCAATTTTGTATCTTTGCATTTCGTTTTTCCTGCCAAAGTGGAGTTCTTTCTCCCAGCCTGGTCATTTCACAGATAGATAAACCTCGTTTTCCTAGTTTCCAGCAGACCTCAGAACCTCTGAGGATGCCTGCCATAGATGCAGGCAAAATGTCAGGAGAGAATGCTTCCGGAACATGGCCATACAGCTGGAAAACTCACAGCAACCCAGTGATTCCAGCCATGAAAGCCTTCGACAATACTCTGAAATCTTTTTTTCTCTCTCCCCAGCATGCACTTTGGCTGTGATTTCTTATAGTCAGTGGAAAATAACTCTTAATTGTTTGGATTTGATTGCAAAGCTTTGTGACATAAACCGTCAGAGTTCTCCTCCCTGAGAGGTAATCTTGATTCATTAGCATGAGCTATCTGGAATAAAATTAGATATATTGTAAATGCTCTCTCTCTGTCTCTTTTGCAGCTGAATAGGAGTTTGTAGGGATGTGTGCCACTTGCTTACTTGAAGGTATTTCTACCTAGGCAGGATTGTCCATCCGGCTTAGTAACAGTCCCAAGCATCTTAAACAATAGCAGAGGACTTGTTGCTAGAGCAACAATCTATTTTTATTCACCCTGACCTATGTTGTCTCTTTTTCAAAAAATCTGTAGCGCTGAAGAAAATTGTCATTCTTGGCTCTGAACACATGCCTTCCCACAAACTTCATGCTCTGTAGTGTCATCTAATGAATGTTCACACAGTTGTCCATCTGGCAGTAATCAATGAGGATTACTCCCCGTAAGTGTTCATACAACTGAAGTCTATGAAAGAAATATTGGTCTTTGTAATATTCTATTCTGCTCATAAAGCTATTTAAGGTTTTCTAATCTGTTGCCTACTGAGTGTATTGTCACAAATCTTTAAGCCAGGTTTGTTTGCAGTGGCTTGTAATGTATTCAGTTGCTTGTCTTGATTGTTGTAAGTCATCTTGTAGTTACGCTTGAGGCTCAGGCGTCGGCGGTGGCCGGGAGGACCTTTGCACAATTAAGACTTGTGCGCCAACTGTAACCGTACCTCATGAAGGCGGATCTGGCCAGGGTGGTCCATGCCTTAGCCACCTCTAGACTGGATTACTGTAATGCACTCTATCTGGGGCTGCCCTTAAAAATGGCTTGGAAATTCCAGATGGTCCAACGGGTGGCAGCCAGGTAGCAGTCAACCCTCCTGTTCAAGGAGCTCCACTGGCTGCCATTCATTTTCCGGACCCAATTCATGGTGCAGGTTTCTTCCAACTCTAGTAGTATATGACTCTATGATTCTGTGATTGCGCTTTTCTTGCATGACAGGGGGGTTGGACTAGATTTTTATGCACTGTTGTTGCGTGTGCAAGTGCGATACACCTCCCACAGCCAACCCAAGAAGTACGCTCACACATGTTGTTGGGATGAACAATGTCCACAACTCATTTATTGATAACAGGAACAAGGGCTGGCAGCCAAGCATGGGTCCTGGATCATGATTGGGCAGCCCAATACTGCCCGATCCCACACACACCAGGGTGCCGCCGGCACAATACCGGGCAAATGCAACTCAGCACCCCTGGGACCACCGGACGTCCCCCCTTTCCGCTAGGGGGGATACCAAACCAGATCCAGCGCCTATGCCCCATGCCAACAAGGAGTTGTGACAAGGAGCATAAAACAAACAAGTAACTGTTAAGATTAATGTTAACTGTTAACATTGGAGGTAAATTTCAGACAAAAATTGGTATGATAAGAAACAAAAGATGGCAGGAACCTAACAGAAGGTGGAGAGATCAAGAGAAGGTGGCGAGACTATACAGAAGATCTGTATAGGAAGGATAATAATATCGAGGATAGTTTTGACGGTGTGGTGAATGAATTAGAACCAGACATCCTGAGGAGTGAGGTTGAATGGGCCTTAAGAAGCATTGCTAACAACAAGGCAGCAGGAGACGACAGGATCCCAGCTGAAATGTTTAAAATCTTAAAAGATGATGCTGTCAAGGTGATGCATGCCATATGCCAGCAAATATGGAAAACACAAGAATGGCCATCAGACTGGAAAAAATCAACTTATATCCCCATACCAAAAAAGGGAAATGCAAAAGACTGCTCCAACTTCCGTACAGTGGCCCTTATTTCTCATGCCAGTAAGATCCTGCAAGGAAGACTCCAGCAATACATGGAGAGAGAGTTGCCAGATGTTCAAGCTGGGTTTAGAAAAGGCAGAGGAACGAGAGACTAGATTGCCAATATCCGCTGGATAATGGAGAAAGGCAGGGAGTTTCAGAAAAACATCTATTTCTGCTTCATTGACTACTCTAAAGCCTTTGACTGTGTGGATCATAATAAATTGTGGCAAGTCCTTGGTGGGATGGGCATCCCAAGCCCCCTTCCCTCTCTCCTGAGGAATCTGTACAAGGACCAAGGAGCAACAGTCAAAAAACTGACCACGGAACAACAGACTGGTTCAAGATTGGGAAAGGCGTCCGGCAAGGCTGCAGACTCTCACCCAACCTTTTTAACTTGTATGCAGAACACATCATGCGAGGATGTGCGGGGATTGATGAATGGAAAGCTGGGGTGAAAATTGCTGGAAGAAACATTAACAACCTCAGATATGCAGATGACACCACTCTGATGGCCGAAAGCGAGGAGGAGCTGAGGAGCCTTCTAATCAAGGTGAAAGAAGAAAGCGCAAAAGCTGGATTGCAGCTAAACATCAAACAAACCAAGATTATGGCAACAAGAATGATTGACAACTGGGAAATAGAGGGAGAAAATGTGGAGGCCGTGACAGACTTTGTATTTCTAGGCGCAAAGATGACTGCAGATGCAGACTGTGGCCAGGAAATCAGAAGACGCTTCCTTCTTGGGAGGAGAGCAATGTCCAGTCTCAATAAAATAGTAAAGAGTAGAGACATCAGACTGGCAACAAAGATCCACCTAGTCAAAGCCATGGTATTCCCTGTAGTCACCTACGGATGTGAGAGCTGGACCTTAGGGAAGGCTAAGCGAAGGAAGAGAGATGCTTTTGAACTATGGTGTTGGAGGAAAGTTCTGAGAGTGCCTTGGACGGCGAGAAGATCCAACCAGTCCATCCTCCAGGAAAGAAAGCCCGGCTGCTCACTGGAGGGAAGGAGACTAGAGACAAAGTTGAAATACTTTGGCCACATCATGAAGAGACAGCAAAGCCTAGAGAAGACAATTATGCTGGGGAAAGTGGAAGGCAAAAGGAAGAGGGGCCGACAGGGGCGGCTCAACCCATTACGCAAAGTAAGCATTTGCAGTACAGTTGATTTTGCCCAGGGGCGCTCTTGAGGCGCTCTTGGGGGAAAATGGGCCTTGACATATGTGAGTTGTAGTTACTGGGATGTATAGTTCACTTACAATCAAAGAGCATTCTGAACTCCACCAATGATGGAATTGAACCAAATATAGCACAAAGAACTCCCATGACGAACGGAAAATATATATCAGTGATTCGTTGGGTGGGGGGGGGGGGGTGCCAAAATACTGTTTGCTTACCATTGAAAATTACCTAGGGCTGCCTCTGGGGGCCGACCAAGGGCAAGATGGATGGATGGCATCCTTGAAGTGACTGGACTGACCTTGAAGGAGATGGGGGTGGTGACGGCCGACAGGGAGCTCTGGCGTGGGCTGGTCCATGAGGTCACGAAGAGTCGGAGACAACTGAACGAATGAACAACAAGAAACTGTTAAGAGGTAACCATGACAAGGTGAACACCAACAAAAGTTAACTGCCAATGGAAACATAAACCGCATGCAGGGTGGGTGGGATGGATCAGCTGTTGCAGGTCCAGTGCCTGCTGGGGAGCCTTGGGCAGCCTTAAGAAGGCTGCCCACAAAGGAGGGAGAGGCCAGCTCAGGCCTCTCCTGCGGCGGGCGTGGTCAGTTGGCCATTGGCCCATTGACCCGCCAGCGGGAACCTTCCCACCAACAGAGGGGGCTTCTGGGAAGAAGAAGCCCCCCTAAGGCAAGAATGGCGGTGGGGGACGCCCTGCACCGCAACTTCTTGGCCCGGTAAGTTGGGCCATGCCTTTTATACTTGTGTCATTACATTTATACTAATGTATTGTTGTCTGGATCTGGCACTTGAAGTGCTTCTGTGAGCCTCCCCGAGTCCTTTTGGGGAGATGGTGGCGGGGTACAAATAAAGATTATTTATTTATATGGATTATTTATTATTATTATTATTATTATTATTATTATTATTATTATTAATGCATTATTATTCTTATTATTAATGCATCATCATTATTACTATTAATGTATTATTATTATTATTATTATTATTATTATTATTATTATTATTATTATTGATGGCCCATGTGGTCTTTTTCAATTCTATGAGTCTACGATTCTAAATAAAATAAAGGAACCATAAGCAAAACATGTGTTTGGGGGAGTCAGCAAACATGATTATCTGGAGCATGACTGAAAAACGCAATTCGGGCAGCCTAAACAATGAGAATTGGTAATTTTGGGAGTAAGTTGATGTGGTTTTGGCTTCTGAAAGGAAGGGCTGGTTTTTTTTTTTGGGGGGGGGGGTGTTACACATTTCTGAAAATTAAACATTTCTTTTCTGTAAGCGAAATCAATGTTCTTTCCCGCGGGAGAAAGCAAAGTCATTTCCTCTGTTAGAGAAAATAGAAAACAGACAGTTCACTTCTCTCCTCAATGCATCACCTCAGAAAGAAAATGCACTCATGTCATTAAAGATGATACATTTCCTGCGCAGATCCATCCTGATTCAAAAGTTATGTCCCACTTTGTAATGGCCATTAAATTCAGAATCCTCCCTAGGCTTCATAAGCACCAACTTAGAGTTCCTTTTTCCTCCCCAGTTAGCACACTTTTCCTGGATAACAGATGCATTTCCCTAGAGGAATTTTTTTTTTTGAAGATGAGGAGAAGGCTTTCTTCACAGACACCTTTACCAGCTGCAAGACCTCTGAGTGGCTGTTTTTGCTTTGCTTTTACAAAAGGTAGGAATCAAAGTAAAGAAGCGCCAGCTAGTTATAAGGCACTGGAGGAAGGCGCAAACGTATATGTACTAGACATGGGTAGAGTCACTCGGATATAACTCGTTGCTCGTAATAATTTTCTTAAAAAAGCGACATTGAAGCTTTTTTAAAAACCGGAAGCCCCTTTGCCCTTCTGAAGTGTTTTCTGCCATTTTTGTTACAATTCAGGAAATGAGTCAGTAATGATTCAGCTTTTCCCCACTTCTGGACCCTGGCCTCATTTCAAGCCAGAGAAGCCAGTTTTAAGCCAGAGAAGGAAGGAATTTCCTGGCCTCGGCTCAAGCCAGAGAAGCCTGTCTTAAAGCCAGAGAAGCCAGTTTTAAACCAGAGCAGGAAGGAATTTCCTCCGTTTGCTTTTCCCCACTTCTGGTCCCTGGCCTCAGCTCAAGCCAGAGAAGCCAGTTTTAAACCAGAGCAGGAAGGAATTTCCTGGCCTCGGCTCAAGCCAGGGAAGCTAGTTTTACAGCCAGAGAAGCCAGTTTTAAACCAGAGCAGGAAAGAATTTCCTCCATTTGCTTTTCCTTGCTTCTGGTTCCTGGCCTCGGCTCAAGCCAGAGAAGTCAATTTTAAAGCCAGAGAAGCCAGTTTTAAACCTGAGCAGGAAGGAATTTTCTCCATTTGCTTTTACCCGCTTCTGTTCCCTGGCCTCGGCTCAAGCCAGAGAAGCCAGTTTTAAACCAGAGAAGGAAGGAATTTCCTGGCCTCGGCTCAAGTCGGAGAAGCCAGTTTTAAACCAGAGAAGGAAGGAATTTCCTCCTTTTGCTTTTCCCCGCTTCTGGTCCCTGGCCTCGGCTCAAGCCAGAGAAGCCAGTTTTAAAGCCAGAGAAGGAAGGAATTTCCTGGCCTCGGATCAAGCCAGGGAAGCCAGTTTTAAACCAGAGCAGGAAGGAATTTCCTGGCCTCGGCTCAAGCCAGGGAAGCTAGTTTTACAGCCAGAGAAGCCAGTTTTAAACCAGAGCAGGAAAGAATTTCCTCCATTTGCTTTTCCTTGCTTCTGGTTCCTGGCTTCGGCTCAAGCCAGAGAAGTCAGTTTTAAAGCCAGAGAAGCCAGTTTTAAACCTGAGCAGGAAGGAATTTTCTCCATTTGCTTTTACCCGCTTCTGGTCCCTGGCCTCGGCTCAAGCCAGAGAAGCCAGTTTTAAACCAGAGAAGGAAGGAATTTCCTGGCCTCGGCTCAAGTCGGAGAAGCCAGTTTTAAACCAGAGAAGGAAGGAATTTCCTCCTTTTGCTTTTCCCCTCTTATGGTCCCTGGCCTCGGCTCAAGCCAGAGAAGCCAGTTTTAAACCAGAGAAGGAAGGAATTTCTTGGCCTCGGATCAAGCCAGGGAAGCCAGTTTTAAAGCCAGAGAAGCCAGTTTTAAACCAGAGCAGGAAGGAATTCCCTCCATTTGCTTTTCCCCGCATCTGGTCCCTGGCCTCAGCTCAAGCCAGAGAAGCCAGTTTTAAACCAGAGAAGGAAGGAATTTCCTCCGCTTGCTTTTCCCTTCTTCTGGAGTAAAACAACTACTTTCAAAGTAAAGTCCACCCAATGAAACAGAAAATAACACTTTCAAACCATTAATGAAAGGATTCGAAAGTCTCAGAAGTTTCGAAAAGTTTTGAATTTTTTTGGAATTGCCTTTAGAATTGAACCACCAGCACCCCCTACATCCAAAACGAATTTTGAACCTTTTTTTGTGTGTGTATCAACCAAGCCTAGTATGTACGCATATCAATGCCCTGTTGACTACATCTCTTATTGTATTACCCTGGGAGAACAGCATGCTTTCATTTCACTGCACAAGCTAAACCGGCTAACACGTTTGCTATTAAATGCCTCCTTACATCTTTCAGCACAATCCATCATTGTGTAAACCCCAGATGTAGTCAAACGCAATCTAAAGTGAGTGCATCTGAAATCAACCAAGTGTGCAGAATGACGGATACAATGCAAATCTGTCCCCCAGATTGGTTCTGGAGAAGAGGACTGAAAACAGCAACTCCTGGCCGGGCCTCCCGTCCCATGTGCGCATCTGCATATAAGCCAAATTCATTTCAAAATTTCCTTTGGAAAAAGCGAGTTTCATTCGTCTTTCCTCTGGTTGTGAACTCAGGTGTGCTCCCAGTGCAGCAGCTCAAGTGTTCCGGTTGAATTATTCATAACGCAATCTAAACAATAGGAGCCGAGGAGGCATGGCAGGGAAAAGTATACCCTCTTTTGAAGACACTTGTAATTGTTTCAAGTGCCAATGGGATTCCAATTATGTTTTTCAATGCTGATTTAGCATATCAAACTGAGGGAAAAGGAGGTGGCGAGGGAATCAAATGCAAAGCCATATATCAATCCAAAGATCCTCCCCTCCTCCCAGGTATTATTATTAAATACATTTCCCCTTTTTATCACTCTTTTTCCTGTTGCTTTTTAAACAGAGGGATTAGGAGCACAATAGCACAGCCACTGGAATAATGACTGTTTTGTTGCCGAAGCGATGCTATCATGTTTACCACTCTGCATACAAAAACAGAAGGAATCCCGTGTTAGGAATATGATTGTTTAGGTTTTCAACAAACTCCAGGTAAGAACTATCTTACTGAGGATAGGAATTGGAATCAAGAAGACATCAAGAGTAACTGGACGCTTGCACATCATTCACTGCAGGTAGATTTCAATGAACAACTGAGATAGTGATGGTACCACAGAGCTAAAATAGGGTTTTATTTGATTACTCAGGTTTATTTATTTCTCGTGTCAGGGCAGCCAGTCAGTTATATTACATTTCTAACAGAACAAAGCAAACAAACAGAGAAAATACAAAATGTGTGAGTTTGGTAGTTGATTAAAGGTCTTTTGATCAGTATCTGGCCACTTGGAGTGCCTCTGGTGTTGCTGCAAGAAGGTCCTCCATTGTGCATGTGGCGGGGCTCAGGTTGCATTGCAGCAGGTGGTCAGTGGTTTGCTCCTCTCCACACTCGCATGTCGAGGATTCCACTTTGTGGCCCCATTTCTTGAGGTTGGCTCTGCATCTCGTGGTGCCAGAGCGCAGTCTGTTCAGTGCCTTCCAAGTTGCCCAGTCCTCTGTGTGTCCAGGGGGGAGTCTCTCATTTGGTATCAGCCATTGGTTGAGGTTCTGGGTTTGAGCCTGCCACTTTTGGACTCTCGCTTGCTGAGGCGTTCCAGCGAGTGCCTCTGTAGATCTTAGAAAACTATGTCTGGATTTAAGTTGTTGACTTGCTGGCTGATACCCAAACAGGGGATGAGCTGGAGATGTCTCTGCCTTGGTCCTTTCACTATTGGCTGCCACTTCCCGGCAGATGTCAGGTGGTGCAATACCGGCTAAGCAGTGTAATTTCTCCAGTGGTGTAGGGCGCAGACACCCCGTGATAATGTGGCATGTCTCATTAAGAGCCACATCCACTGTTTTAGTGTGGTGAGATGTATTCCACACTGGGCATGCATACTCAGCAGCAGAGTAGCACAACGCAAGGGCAGATGTCTTCAATGTATCTGGTAGGGCTGGGTGGTTTTGTTCGTTAATTTCGTAATTCGTTATTGATTCGTATTTAAATTAGCTTACAATCCGATATTGAGCCATGCAGGAGCAACTAAAAATCGAAACGAATTTTTCAATTTATTTCATAATTGTTTCGTAATTGTTTCGAAATCGTTTCGAAATCGTTTCAAAATCGTTTCGAAATCGTTTCGTTATTATTTCCGTATGTCTGGTGCAAGTTTTATAGTTGTTGTTTGTTTTATCAGTGATAAAAAAATAAATTATCACACCAACAGTCAACAACAGAGGGAGAGGGAAGCTTCAGAAGTTCCCCCTGTCCCATTTGGAGGGTTTTTTAGCGTATTGCGCAATTGCGTCCGCCATTAACGAATCAATTCGAAATTTACAAAATTTCGTAAATAACGAAAAAAATGTTTAAGAAAAATTCGGAATTCTTTTAAAAAATGAAATGCAACGGACCCTCTAAAAATGAAACGAGTTTAGAAACAAAATTTTCCGTTGTTACCCAGCCCTAGTATCTGGTTGTGATCCCCAGGTTGTGCCAGTCAGCTTTCGTATGATATTGTTTCTAGCACCCACTTTTTCTTTGATGTTCAGGCAATGCTTCTTGTAGGTAAGAGCACGGTCCAGAGTGACTTCCAGGTATTTGAGTGCGCTGCAATTCTCCAGTGGGATTCTTTCCCAGGTGATCTTCAGAGCTTGGGATGCTTTTCTGTTCTTGAGATGAAAGGCACATGTCTGTGTTTTGGATGGGTTGGGGATCAGCTGGTTTTCCCAGTAGTAGGCAGTAAGAGCACCTAGAGCTGGAAGTAACCAGCATTACTCAGGTGGCGGCATATTTGAGTGCTTAGGGTGCAAGAAGGTAGGTCTACTGTGAGTATATCTTCAGGTGATTGAATCAGCAATTATTTCTAATGTCCAACTGTTGAGCAATGTTGCACTCCAGGACAGGAAAAGCCCTCTGACTGTAAACACCACACCATTGATTGGAAAACAATCCTTTTATTGAAGATAATTAAAAAGCAGCAAGTAAAAAACACTTTGAAGAAATAGGTAAATCCAATTAGGTTTAAAGATAAGCAGGAGCAAAAATAGTCCAGGGTAAAGCTCAGAAAAGTCCATAAACACAAAGTCCACACTTCTCTAATATAATCCAGGAAATCAGGAAACATTAATCCAAGGCCTGAGTAGGCATTCATACAATCAGAGGCGACCCTAGGTAATTTTCAAAGGTAAGCAAACAGTATTTTGCCCCCCCCCCCAAACCAATTACTGATATATATATTTTCTGTTCATTGTCGTTGGAGTTCTGTGTGCCATATTTGGTTCAATTCCATCATTGGTGGAGTTCAGAATGCTCTTTGATTGTAGGTGAACTATACATCCCAGTAACTACAACTCGCATATGTCAAGGTCTATTTTCCCCCAAGAGCAGGGGCAGCTCAACCCATTACGCAAAGTAAGCATTTGCAGTATAGTTGATTTTGCCCAGGGACACTCTTGAGGCACTAAACCTTGAAATAGACCTTGACATATGCAAGTTGTAGTTACTGGGATATAATAATATTAATATGCTTTATTTATATTGTGCCTTTCTCCCCGAGGAGACTCAAAGTGGATATAATATTTGTTATATTATATATACAAATATATTATACAACTACATAATAATAAATATTATATTATATTATATTATATTATATTATATATACAAATACAGTAATATATATATATATATATATATATATATATATATAGGCAAACATTCAATGCCTTTACAATATTATACAATGAGGCACACAAACACAAACAAAGGCAGAGGCTTCTCCTTTCATTTCCGGCTTCTGGAGGTGGTGCTCATCTCTGGCTCTAGGGAGGTGCTTTCGCCCTTTTTCAAGCCGAGGCGTTGTCACCTCCTGGTTGTGTGGCTGGCAGGATTGCTTGGAGAGTCTCTTTGCCTTTTCCTACCTATTTATCTACTCATATTTGCATCTTTTCGAACAGCTAGGTTGACAGGAGCTGGAGCTAACAGATGGGAGCTCACCTGGTCTTGCGGATTTGAACTGCCAACCTTCAGGTCAGCAGTTCAGCAGCACAAGGGTTTAACCCATTGCACTGCCAAGGCTCCTAAATCTATCTATCTGATTTTTTTGCAACAGTCTATCTGATTTTTTTGCAATTGATGCATTCTGAGTAAAAACATCAATAGGAGCATAGTGTCTAGATCTAGGGAAGTAATGCTCCCCATGCTCTATTCTGCTTTGGTTAGACCACACCTGGAATATTGTGTCCAATTCTGGGCACCACAATTCAAGAGAGATATTGACAAGCTGGAATGTTACATCCCGAATAGACTACTGCAACGCACTCTACGTGGGGTTGCCCTTGAAGACGGTTCGGAAACTTCAACTGGTTCAGCGAGCGGCTGCCATGCTGCTCACTGGAGCGACATACAAGGAGCACACCACCCCTCTGCTATGTCAGCTCCACTGGCTGCCGGTGCAGTTCCGAGCCCAATTCAAGGTGCTGGTTTTGACCTACAAAACCCTGTACGGTTCCGGTCCAGTGTATCTGTCCGAACGTATCTCCCTCTACGTCCCACCCTGGAATTTGAGATCATCTGGGGGGGGCCCTGCTCTCGACCCCACTGCTTTCCCAAGTGAGGCTGGTGGGGACAAGAAGCAGGGCCTTCTCAGTGGTGGCCCCTCACCTGTGAAACTCACTCCCGGGGGAAATTAGGGCACAACATCCCTCCTTTCCTTCAGGAGGAAGGTAAAGACGTGGTTGTGGGACCAGGCCTTCAGGCAATCTGCTAACTAGATAAGGACAACCAGATGAATAGGACTGACAGGACTGACAATTGTGGAATTGGAATATGAACTATGAGATAGCGAACATTGACTGGCAATAAGGAGTAATTGGTTTGTATTGGTTTGTATGGATTTTTATTGGTCTTGTTGGTTTTATCGGTTTATAGATGTAATGGATAATTGTGGTCTGATTGTTAATTTATGCTATTTTGTTCTATTACTGTTTTATTTTGTTTTATTACTGTTGTATGATACGGGCATCAAATTGTGCCTTGTTTTTGTAAGCCGCCCTGAGTCCCCTTCGGGGTGAGAAGGGCAGGGTAGAAGTAAAGCAAGCGAATAAATAAATAAATAAATAAATAATGTGTCCAGAGGAGGGCGACTAAAATGATCAAGGGTCTGGAGAACAAGCCCTATGAGGAGTGGCTTAAGGAGCTGGGCATGTTTAGCCTGAAGAAGAGAAGGCTGAGAGGAGATATGATAAGAGCCATGTATAAATATGTGAGGGGAAGTCCTAGGGAGGAGTAAGCAAGCTTGTTTTCTGCTGCCCTGGAGACTAGGACGTGAAATAATGGCTTCAAACTACGAGAGAGGAGATTCCATCTGAACATGAGGAACAACTTCCTGACTGTGAGAGCCGTTCAGCAGTGGAACTCTCTGCCCCGGAGTGTGGTGGAGGCTCCTTCTTTGGAAGCTTTTAAACAGAGGCTGGATGGCCATCCGTCAGGCGTGATTTGAATGCAATATTCCTGCTTCTTGGCAGGGGGTTGGACTGGCCCATGAGGTCTCTTCCAACTCTTTGATTCTATGACTCTATGATTTGATTCTATGAAAACGTGGAGTGTTGGTGCCTTTTGGATCACTCTTGTAAATGTCACTTCTTGAACCCTGGATCCTCACAGCCAAATGCTTAAGCATCTGAAGCTTGTTTTCTGTGCATAGTTTGCCCTTTCCGTGTTGCGTCACTTGGCCCACACTGCCTCTCTGCTTTGCCATCTTCATGTTTAAGCCATAAGAATCCATTACAAGAAGCAATAAACTGTGAAATTGTATTTGGAGCATAAAGAGGCCACCCGCATGCAATCTTTACAAAGGGGGAAAAAGAAGTCCAAGGAACTCAGTCGAAGCTTTGCCAGCATCAAGGCTGGAGGCCAGCACTTTTCATTCCAACTGGAAATCCCTCCAAGCCCCCTTCCGAGGCATCTTCTTGTCCCCAACGATATTTCCTTCACTTTTGATACAAATAGGATTATGTACCCTTATTACCATTTCTCTCATGTCAAAGCTCTTGTGGAAATGGAGCTGTGGAGGGAAAACCCACCAAGACATCCCTGAACTTGCTTGAAAGATGAAGCAGAACTTGGAAAAGTTACTTTTTAGGTCTGTATGCTCTCTTGAGATTTATTTATTTATTTGTCATGTCAGGCAGCCAGTCAATTGTATTGCATTTCTAACAGAACAAAACAAACAAACAGGCAAAATACAAAATTTGTGAGTTTGGTAGTTGATTAAATGTCCTTTGACCAGTATCTGGCCACTTGGAGTGCCTCTGGTGTTGCCGCAAGAAGGTCCTCTATTGTGCATGTGGCAGGTTGCATTGCAGCAGGTGGTCAGTGGTTTGCTCTTCTCCGCACTCGCATGTTGTGGATTCCACTTTGTGGCCCCATTTCTTGAGGTTGGCTCTGCATCTCGTGGTGCCAGAGCACAGTCTGTTCAGCACCTTCCAAGTCGCCCCGTCTTCTGTGTGCCCAGGGGGCAGTCTCTCTTTTGGTATCAGCCATTGGTTGAGGTTCTGGGTTTGAGCCTGCCACTTTTGGACTCTCGCTTGCTGAGGTGTTCCAGCGAGTGTCTCTGTAGATCTTAGAGAACTATTTCTAGATCTAAGTCGTTGACATGCTGGCTGATACCCAAACAAGGGATGAGCTGGAAATGTCACTGCCTTGGTCCTTTCACTATTGGCTGCTACTTCCCGGCAGATATCAGGTGGTGCAATACCAGCTAAACAGTTTAATTTCTCCAGTGATGTAGGGCGCAGACACCCCGTGATAATGCGGCATGTCTCATTAAGAGCCACATCTACTGTTTTAGTGTGGCGAGATGTGTTCCACACTGGGCATACGTACTCCGCAGCAGAGTAGCATAGTGCAAGGGCAGATGTCTTCACTGTGTCTGGTTGTGATCCCCAGGTTGTGCCAGTCAGCTTTCGTATGATATTGTTTCTAGCACCCACTTTTTGATTGATATTCAGGCAATGCTTCTTGTAGGTCAGAGCACGGTCCAGGGTGACTCCCAGGTATTTGGGTGCGTTGCAGTGCTCCAGTGGGATTCCTTCCCAGGTAATCCTCAGAGCTCAGGATGCTTGTCTGTTCTTGAGATGAAAATCACATGTCTGTGTTTTAGATGGATTAGGGATCAGCTGGTTTTCCCTGTAATAGGCAGTAAGAGCACCTAGAGGTTCGGAGAGCTTCTGTTCTACCATCTCAAAGCTCCCTGCTTGAGTGGTGATGGCACAATCATCAGCATAGATGAAACTCTTTGTCCCTTCTGGCAGTGGCTGGTCATTTGTGTAGATGTTGAACATGGATGGGGCAAGCACGCTCCCCTGAAACAGGCCGTTCTTCTGTTTCTGGCAGGGGACATCTGGGTGTCCCCTAGGCAATGTCTTCGTAGACAGCTGATTCTCTCACCCCAGAAGCGACCAGAAGCTCTCTTGAGATTATTTATTTATTATTTATGTATTTACTTATTTTTATCCTGCCTTTCTCAGCCCGTAGGCAACTCAAGGCGGTTAACAAGGCAAAATTAAAATGTTTACAATGTCATAAATATAATTTAAAATATAACATAAAATAAAAACTAAACAAACCAATAAAATATAAATTCATAGTGTCTCCTTGTTAAAAACATTGTCGGGACTCATTGTCTAGTCTTTCCATTTTCCTGTGTCAGTTACTCTGCATTTGCAAACGCTTGTTCAAAAAGCCACATCTTGACTTTTTACAGAATGTTAAAAGGGAGGTGGCCAATCTAATAATATCTATAGGGAGGGCATTCCACAGCCAAGGGGACACCACCAAGAAGGCTCTGTCAATAGGGCTCCCAGTCACCTACGGACCCACCAGAATACTGATTCTGGAAGTATCATACTTGGCCAACGAGGGATCACCTAAGTAAGTAAGTAAGTTTCTCATCTCTGTCAAACGTACTTGTTACAAAGGTGGTAACGAGAGCAGGGCCTCCCCAGACTATCTTAAGGTCCTAGATGGTTCATAATGGGAGATGCGTTGTAAGTTGGGGCAGAACCGTTTAGGGCTTTATAGGCTAAAGCCAGCACTTTGAATTGTGCCCAGTAGCAAACTGGCAGCCAGTGGGGAGCTGGCACAACAGAGGAGTTCTATACTATCCAGTTAGCAATCTGGCTGCCGTCCGTTGGACCAATTGGAGCTTCTGGACAGTCTTCAAAGGCAACCCCACATAGAGCATGTTGCAGTAGTCTATACGGGATGTAACCAGAGCGAGGACTACCGTGGCCAAGTCATGAAAAATCATAGAAGTTATTACTAAAAATAGTAACTTTTCAAAACTCTGGGTTTCTTTATTGACACTTTGAGTGAGATAGATCTGTGAGGCAAAGTCTGCTGGTGTATGCATTGCATACTGTAAACATCTGGATAGGAACAGTCACATAGACTTATCCCAAAACACTAACTGTTGTGGTAGAGCTAGTTTCCGATGATTAGAATGATGGGATTCAGATTCCTGTTGGGTTTCAGCTTCCTGGCTCTTTGTCTGTGCCTCAAATCTCTGAGCCTGCTTCCGAGGCTCTCACAGACAGTGCAGTGTCAACACAGCTGTTTTCACCAGAAAGGAATGTTAACGAAGGGAATAGCGAGCAGGTGCCTTCCCACGATGATGCCGAAAGTGCCAATAATGATTTGACCCGAGAAACTCACCTTGATCTCTGGATCAGGCGGAGTTCACGTCTGGCAAGCAGACGGGAGGCTAGCTTGGTGCAAGGTCATCGCAATGCTTTTATGATGCTGAGAGCCTAATGTTTTGATGTTAGAAAGGTATTTAGGCCTCCTGGAAACTCTGTGAAAGCGTCAGTTCAACGTAGCTTATTGGCCTGAAAGCTTCTTGGAATAACCTTAGTCTGGAAAGCAGTGCGCTTGGGATTTCTTGCATTGTAATTCTTGGGGCAAAAGTTTCATTGCTTGTACCTGGGACTCTGGTTTGAACTTTGCCAATAGGATTGTGTCTCCTGTTTTTACCTGAAGATCTTTGGAACTGTATTCTGCATTTAACCTTAATCTTTGGGACTTTGCAATGCCTATTCTTTATTTTGACTTGGATTTTTCCCTCAATAAACTATAAAACTACAGCTCTTGTGTGGTGGTGTTTGGAAGCAAGGTGAAGCCTACTCCGAGTTGCAACACTAACACTGGATAAATAAAAATGTAATGTACATTTGCGGGATTAACATAACTCAAAAGCAACTGGAAGAACTGACACCAAATTTGGACACTAGACCCCTAACAGACCAACGAGTGACCATCACTCATAACCACCACCCCCCCCCCCCACACACACAAAAAAAGCAGTGGAAAGGACTTGAAAACATGAGGAAACCAGAGGGCAATGTGAGGGCACTAATTGTGGAGCCTTTGCTCTGCAGAGAGCAGGGACGCACCTCTCTCAAACACTGCCTTTGAGCCCCACTCTTTTTCAGCCTATGTCTAGAGGGAAGGAATGAAGGAGGGAAAGGAGGGAGGAAGAAAGGAAGGAAGGAGAGAAGGAGGGAGGGAGGGAAAGAAGGAAGGAAGTAGAGAAGGAAGGAGAGAAGGAAAGAATTAAAGAGAAGGAGGGAAAGAAAGAGAGAGAGAGGGAAGGAGAGAAGATAAGAGTCATAGAATCATAGAATCATAGAAACATAGAATCAAAGAGTTGGAAGAGACCTCATGGGCCATCCAGTCCAACCCCCTGCCAAGAAGCAGGAATATTGCATTCAAATCACCCCTGACAGATGGCCATCCAGCCTCTGCTTAAAAGCTTCCAAAGAGGGAGCCTCCACCACACTCCGGGGCAGAGAGTTCCACTGCTGAACGGCTCTCACAGTCAGGAAGTTCTTCCTAATGTTCAGATGGAATCTCCTCCTCCCTCTCCTAAGAAGGAGAGAAAGAGGGCAGGAAGGTAGGAAAGAGAGAAGAATGGAACCAGAGCAAGGAAGGAAAGAAAGAGGTGGAGAAGGAATAAAGGAGAGAAAGAGGGAAGGAAACAAAAAGTGTGGAGGAAGAAAATAGGGAGGGAAGGAAGGAGAGAAGAAAGAAGGAGAGAAGAAAGAAGGAGAGAACGAGGGAGGGAAGGTTGGCCACAGAAACGTGTGGTGAGTACAGCTAGTGTGCTGGTACTTCTGTACCAGGAGCTCCAACTTTATTTTCTTTCTATTAAGTGTCTGCATGCATTCCAAAGCTTCAGGGATTCTGCAAAAAGGTGGCTTCCTTTGGTTTGCAGTCATAGGGCAAGCCACCTGTCTATCATTGTTAAGTTTGGATCCGCCCCTTCTGCCAGGGAGATGGGAAGGGAAGAGGGGGCCATTTTTAGTTAGTCTTAGTGAGGAAAGCTAAGTTTGAGGACGTGGACAAGCTTCACCTGCAGAAAAGCTTCATTTCTCCAGACATTCCAGGGGAAAATTCCCAAAGCTCTGGCTGGGAGCTTGCAGCCTCTCAGCCTTACAGCATCCGAAGGAAATAGCCCTAAAGTTTTAAGAAATTCCAAAGGGAAAACAGCTTTACAGACCCAAAGAACTCCAGCGGGAGAATCTGCAAACCTTTACTGGTAGGTCTACTCGGTGCTCAAGATGCAGTTTGGAATCGGTAGTAGATCCCACACCAACAAACTTAGATAACAGACAACCTGGGAGAGGTTAAAAAAGGGTTTTCCTCTCAAAGTATAAGAACAATTAATGAAGACAGTTGCCTGTCCCTTGTGGACAAGATTAAGGAAGCCTCCCGTTGATTTAAAACCTTGAAGCATTTGTTTGACTCATTGAAGATTTGAGAAATATCTGTTTAATTTGTTCAATAATAAAGGACTTTATTTAACCTTTCAAGCCATCTAAAGACCATTTCTTCAGGAAAATCCTTGAGGGCCTCTTTCGTGGTGCCCTGGCTTCCCGCTGGGCACAAGGTGCACGTCCTATTTCAAAAGATAATTATTACAGGCCCAGTGTGTGACAGAACAGCTAGTAAAGAATAAAATATAGTTTAGGTACTCCTTTAGATGTTCAGTGGGTCAAACCGCTGAGCTGCTGAACTTGCTGACCAAAAGATCAGCGGTTTGAATTCAGGGAGTGGGGTGAGCTCAGCTGTTAGCCCCAGCTTCTGCCAACCTAGCAGTTTGAAAACATGCAAATGTGAGTAGTTTAATAAGACGGGGGAGACTTTTTCAGCCTAAAAAAAAGACTGAAAAACTAGGCTTATACTCAAGTATATACAGTAAAGCCCATTTTCCTAGTTTCCAACCGACTTCACAACCTCTGAGGATGCTTGCCATAGATGCAGGCAAAACGTCAGGAAAGAATGCTTCTGGAACATGGTCATACAGCCCAGAAAACTCACAACAACCCGTTTACTTTTTTGGTTGTTGCATTTGTATGCTGCCTTCCTTTTAGAGTGGGACCGAATGCCTTTTAAGAATAATCACAGATATTTTTTTTTATCTTCAGTGAGACAGTGTCTTGACATGTCAAGAAAACACATTGGGGGAAAAAAGTTAACTGCCCTAAGACTGAAAAGGTCAACACTTTTTTCTTGCCATTGCTTTTTTCTGTGCAATATTTTTAGGTCAACAAAAATCATTCCTATGGAAAAGTGTTGGCACAATATTTATTATTATTATTTACATCATTTCTACCCCACCCTTCTCACCCCGGGGGGGGGGGGGGGACAGGACGGGGGACTCAGGGTGGCTTACATGGGCAACAATTCAATGCCATAATATCAGTACTACAACAACATAAAATAAAATACATAAAAATTAACAATAACATTAATTAAAATCACATACTCATACTAACATAGTCGCCTAATCAAAATCACATATCCATTTCCAATTGTCATAATCCTGTGGTCCAGTTCAGTGTCTAAAGTGCTGCTATGTCCACTAGCCGAAAGCCTGGCTCCAAAACCACGACTTTAGATTTTTTCCTAAAAGTGAGGAGGGAGGACGCCAATGAAATCTCACTGGGGAGCGAATTCCACAAGCGGGGGGGGGGGGGGGGGGGCACCACTGAGAAGGCCCTGTCCCTTGTCCCCACCAGACGGGTTTGTGACGCTGGTGGGACCGAGAGCAGGGCCTCCCCAGAAGATCTTAAGCTCTGAGGTGGGACATAGAAGGAGATACGTTTGGATAAGTAAACGACTGGAGCTGTATAGGGTTTTATAGGCCAAGACCAGCACTTTGAATTGTGCTTGGAGGTGGACCAGCAGCCAGTGGAGCTGACGTAGCAGGGGGTGGTATGCTCTCTGTATGGCGCTCCAGTGAGTAATCTGGCTGCTGCCCGTTTGACTAGTTGAAGTATCGGAACAGTCTTCAAAGGCAACCCCACGTAGAGTGCGTTGCAGTAATCTATTCGGGATGTAACCGTAGCCAAGTCAGACTTCCCAAGGTACGGACGCAAACCTTTGTCTGTTTGGTATCCCCCCATGTTTCTTGTAACTGTTTCATCCATGTTTGAAATTGATTAACTCTTCTTTCAAACAATCTTTTATTTCTCTGTTGGGAAATCAGATAATCTGGGTTGAGTGCCTGGAATGCCACCTCGTAAATTTGACAAGTTGTCCACCAAAAGAAGCAACAATTTGCGTGGCTTGAATATCTGTTTATTGACATGTTTACCGTTCGTTACTGATCCCAAAGGATGGTTCCGTACACCTACAGCTTCAACTGAATTAAAAGCACAGACTAGTTAAGTTCAGGATCAATAAGCAGAAGAGGGCCTGCCAGTTTTAGTATCTGGACTCATAACTCATTGCTGAGCAAAGTGGCACAGCCCTACGACAACATGGTGCACAATCACTGGCAACTCCGGTAGCCTCTGGATTGATTTACTCAATCCACTCCTCAAACTATGAAGAAAGATTGCCATTCTACTTCTACTGAGTGCATGCCATTTTGTAGCAGCAGGCCAGATATGTAATACAGTCATTGGAAAAGTATGTCTCCCCCCCCCTCCCCCCAACACTCACAAAAAGTTAATCACAGCTTTACAGAATTTGATTTATGCCACCTCGACTTTTGATTGATAGTTCTGAACAACTAGAACGGTAGAAAAGCAAGTTTTAAATAGAAATTGCACGCATGCATCAGGAGTCTGAATTTGTAAGGAGAGAAGGTTGCATGAGTTTTGCAATAATATTAACATGAGATCAATTTTGGGACAAGAGTGGAAAGTTCGTCTTCTTAATAGGGACCTTATTAAATGCGCCACCAGCATTGCCACACATTGCAGCAGATTGTGGTGATTTCAGTGGCGCCTGCCCCGAGGGTGTGGGAACCTGTCGTCCCATGCCCCACACTGTCCAAGCTTCCCCTCAACTTCATCCCTTCCAGTCCAGCTTCCATGTGGGGCACGAGACAGAGACTGTGCTGGTCTCCATCATGGATCACCTTCGATGCCAGCTTGACCAGGGCAGGTCAGCGCTGCTTGTTTTATTGGATCAGCATTTGACACAGTCAACCACAATCTTTTGACCCACCGCCTTGCTGCTGTTGGAGTCAGGGGGACAACTTTAAATTGGCTGTCCTCCTTTCTTCACAACCATGGACAGCGAGTGGAGAGGGGAGGCCTGGTCTCTGAGAGGTCCCCTCTGTCTTGTGGGGTTCCTCAGGGGGCCATTCTCTCCCCTCTGTTGTTTAACATCTATATGTGACCACTTGCTCAGCTGGTTTGAGGTTTTGGCCTTGAGTGTTATCAGTACGCTGATGACACTCAGCTAGTGCTGAAGATGGAAGGCCGACTGGACTCTGTACCCGATTGTTTCCATCAGTGCCTCGAGGCCGTTACTGGATGGCTGCGTGCCAGCAGGTTGAGGGTGAATCCAGCAAAGACGGAGATCCTATGGCTGGGTCAACCGGGCAGTGGGGACATCCAGCTGCCCACCCTGGATGGCGAGGCGCTACGCCCGTCCTCATTGGTAAAGAGTCTGGGAGTCCTTTTGGACCCTCTGCTGACGATGGAGGCCCAGGTCTCCGCCATTAGCAGAACCGCCTTCTTTCATCTGCGGCAGGCTAGACGGCTGGCCCCCTCGCTGTCCAGGGACGACCTAGCTACGATGATCCAGGCTACGGTCATCTCAAGACTGGACTACTGTAATGCCCTCTACATTGACCTTCCTCTGTCGGTGATCCGGAAGCTCAAGTTGGTACAAAATGCAGCTGCTCGGCTTCTTGCGGGAACTCCGATAAGATGCCACATGACACCAATCTTACTACAGCTGCATTGGTTACCAATTGAGCACCGGATCACTTTCAAAGTGATGGTACTCCCCTTTAAGGCCTTGCATGGTCTGGGGCCGATGTACCTGAGGGACTGCCTCACCCCCTACCAACCCCAGAGATCCCTCCGTTCTGAGGACCAAGATCTATTGGAAATTCCCAGTGTCAAGACCTTGCGTCTAACCAGGTGCGACAGCATACTCTGCTTTATTTCAGTGGAATTACCCTGAGGATTATTTTTGAGCCTAACAGCTCAGATTCCCCAACAAACTTTAACACATGCCCAGTGATATTGAACCTGATATCACCGTACAGTAGAGTCTCGCTTATCCAACATAAACAGGTAGACAGATAATTGGATAAGCGAAAATGTTGGATTAAGGAAAAGCCTATTAAATGCCAAATTATGTTATGATATACAAATTAAGCACCCAAACACCATGATTTACAACAAATTGACAGAAAGAGCAGTTCAATACACTGTAACGTTATGTAGTAATTACTGTATTTACAAATTTAGCACCAAAACATTGCAATGTATTGAAACAGCTGTGGATCCAGGCAGGAGGCAGACTATGTTGGATAATACAGAATGTTGAATGAGTGAAGGTTGGATAAGCGAGACTCTACTGTATTTATCACTTTTCAGTGTATATTATGCACCTGTTGCTGCTGTTGGTTTGCCTCTGCTCTGCATAGCCTTACTCTGTTGCTCCCTGCCCACCATCTCCTTCCTTCCTTGAATTAATAAGAAAATTGAGGCCAAGAGGAGTGTAGTGTGCGCGCGTGTGAGTAACTGGTCTCCCCCTTGAGATGAACTTATTTTATTAAATTGATTTCACGTCACCTTCACATTAACTTACTACCGATTGATTTTACAACCTTTAAAACAGTTCAGTGAATTGAGGACTGCTAGCAGCACTAACACTAATCCACCCTGAATTACTCTGCCTCAGCTGCACTTAGCATTACCGTTTCTGTAATAACACAATCTGAAACAAGGTTATTTCTATTTCATATCTCACCCAAAACCCATTGCCACATGCTTCCATTTTCAAACTGTGCAGAAGCAGAACCTGAAGACATAGCCATGTACATAAAGTTATTGTAGCACCTTAGAAACTAACACCGACAGAGTTGCACTAGGATGGGTCTACAATCTACAAGGGGCTATATAAAGTGGATTCAGCTGCAAATGAAGGGCAATGTACAGCTGTTAATATAGCGCAGATCATAGAATCATAGAGTTGGAAGAGAACTCATGGGCCATCCAGTCCAACCCCCTGCCAAGAAGCAGGAATATTGCATTCAAAGTGCCCCCGATAGATGGCCATCCAGCCTCTGTTTAAAAGCTTCCAAAGAAGCAGCCTCCACCACATTCCGGGGCAGAGAGTTCCACTGCTGAACGGCTCTCACAGCCAGGAAGTTCTTCCTCATGTTCAGATGGAATCTCCTCTCTTGTAGATTGAAGCCATTGTTCCACGTTCTAGTCTCCAGGGAAGCAGAAAACAAGCTTGCTCCCTCCTCCCTGTGGCGTCCTCTCACATCTTTATACGTGGCTATCATATCTCTTACAGTCAGGAAGTTCTTCCTAACGTTCAGATAAGCATGTTAACCTGGATAAGACTTAAGGTGCATCTTCATGGGCCAAATACCTTGTGGTGAATGAGGATTGGCACTGTGGCATCCATATGGTGCAGAGTCATCTTTCCCCCAATGTAGGGCACAGTTGTTTGGAACTAGCCATGCTGTCCACACAGTTATCATCCTTCCCCTGTGTTTTGCAGTATAGGACAGGATGACGGGACTTGTCTTTTAGTACAGCTCTCACAGTCAGAAAGTTCTTCCTCATGTTCAGATGGAATTTCCTTTCTTGTAGTTTGAAGCCATTGTTCCGCGTCCTAGTCTCCAAGGAAGTAGAAAACAAGCTTGCTCCCTCCTCCCTATTACTTCCTCTCACAAATTTATACATGGCTATCATCATGTCCCCTCTCAGCCTTCTCTTCTTCAGCCTAAACATGCCCAGCTCCTTAAGCCGCTCCTCATAGGGCTTGTTCTCCAGACCCTTGATCATTTTAGTCGCCCTCCTCTGGACACATTCCAGCTTGTCAATATCTCTCTTGAATTGTGGTGCCCAGGATTGGATACAATATTCCAGATGTGGTCTAAGCATGGCATAATAGAGGACTAGGACTGTGTGATGTATTATTATTATTATTATTATTATTATTATTATTATTATTGTACTTTTATTTAAAATGTATACTAAGCAAAAATATGAAATCCATGTAAATGTCAAACAAATTAACTCATTCTAGTCGCTTTTCACATTTTAGAGACATTGACATTTCAGAGACATTATAACCAGGCAAACACCTTTTTAATAAGAAAAGAACCAGCCAAGTTCTAAAGTACCCAAGTGTTTTGAAAATCAGTATGTTAATTAATGACAACGTTAATGTCTAATCATTGCCATGTTAATTTGGGCTACTAATTGATATTTAATGGGGCTGTGCTAACTGCTTTATAAGAAGGTATATTGCAATGAATGAACTAGTGGGATGAAAGTTTCTTGTTTTTGAATTTGACTTACAATGCAATATACTTTTAGTTTTAAAAAATGACCTGGCAAGAAAGCCCAAAGCTATCTGTAGATATTTACTGCTTGTTCCATTTGTCTGTTCTATTTTGAGTGGGTTGGTGAGCCCCTTCTAGGGGCCCTTCCACACAGCCCTATATCCCAGAATATCAAGGCAGAAAATCCCAAAAATATCTGCTTTGAACTGGAATATATGTCAGTGTGGACTCAGATAACCTGTAGGATTTTCTGCCTTGATATTCTGGGATATAGGGATGTGCAGAAGGACCCTAAGTTTCAATATGGACTTTAACAAAGACATCTGTCCAGTTGCAACCTTACTCCAGAATGTCTTCAGTACTTTGGACAACACCTCTTAAGCTAGGTTAGTTAGCTACTTCCAGATCAAGCAGTAACAGAAAATGAACGGCAGCCAATGGAGCTCCTTAAACAGGGGGTTGACCGCTCCCTGTAAGTCACTCCAGTTAGTAATCCGGCTGCAGCCTGTTGGACCAATTGAAATTTCTGAACCGTCTTCAAGGGCAGTCCCATGTAGAGTGCACTGCAGTAATCCAATCTGGAGGTGACTAAGGTGTGGACCACCATGGCCAGGTCCGACTTCACGAGATATGGTCGCAGCTGGTGCACAAGCTTCTATTGTGCGAAGGGCCTCCCAGCCACCGCCGATGCCTGCGCTTCAAGCGTCAGTGATGAATCTAGGAGGACACCCAAGCTGCGGACCTTTGACTTCAGGGGGGTGCAACCCCATCAAGCACAGGTTGCCACCCTATACCCTGATCAGGCTTATGATTGACCTGGAGGACCTCTGTCTTGTCAGGATTGATCTGCAGCTTATTCATCCTCATCCAGACAGCCACAGCGGCCAGGCACACATCCAACGAGGAGCTTCGTTGGAATTAGGTGGAAAAGAGTAGAAGAGTTGGGCGTCATCTGCATAGAGATGGCACCCAACTCCAAAACTCCGGATGTCCTCTCCCAGTGGTTTCATGTAGATGTTAAAAAGCATATATGAAGTATTTCTTAATCTCACAATTCTCCTTTTTTTAAAAAAATGATTTTCCCCACCGTGTTTTATGAATACATAAGACAAACAGTACGGCACAAGCCAAGTTCAATAGAGAGATACAGTGATTCCCAGCAGGAATAGGTATATGCCTGACACATAACCACTAAAGAAGAGAGATCTTTTTTAAAAAATAATAATAAAAATAAAGGTGACAAGTTTCATTCATCATCCCAAACATGGCTGAATGCACCAAAACCAGACTTTTGAGAATTCATCACTCAGTTCCTTGAAAGGCTTATTTGTCAGTTCTGCCTTCACCCAGTCCCCCATTCATTATTTTTTCCAAAAATTACTTCCACTCTGTTTGTGAAGAAATTTGCAAATGTTAGTCAAATCAAATCATTTATTTCGGTCATTGACCAGCACAGGAAATAGGGTCACATTTTCATACAAACTTGGTATGTTTGGTACATTAAAAATATAAATACTAGGGCTGGGCGGTTTCGTTTCGTAATTTCGTAATTCGTTAAAAATTCGTTATTTTTCTTGGTTACGAAGCGATAACGAACCATTCAGGAGCATCTAAAAAACGAAACGAATTTTTAATTCATTTCGTAATTGCTTCGTATTCGTTTTGTATTCGTTTCGAAATCGTTTCGAAATCGTTTCGTTATTATTTCCGCATGTCTGGGGCAAGTTTTATAGCTGTTGTTTGTTTAATCAGTGAAAAAAAATTATAAATATCACACCAACAGTCAACAACAGAGGGAGAGGGAAGCTTCAGAAGTCCCCCCTGTCCCATTTGGAGGTGTTTTAGCGTATTGCGCGGTCGCGTCCGTCATTAATGAATCGATTCGTTTTCGTTTCGTATTCGTTTTGTATTGTTTCGTAATTTTACGAAATTTCGTAAATATCGAACTTTTTAAAAGAAAAATTTCGGAATTCTTTTAAAAATCGAAACGCAAAAAACCCCCAAAAACGAATTGAGTTTAGAAACAAATTTTTCCGTTGTTGCCCAGCCGTAATAAATACAACTACTGAAGCACAATATGGGTGAGGAAGCAGAAGGGAAGGGGAAACAGGGTAAAAACATACAATGCCCAGATCCATCACCATCACCAAATTGTAGATTCAGAGAAGAAGATTACTGGACACACAGTTAACTTTTGGGACTAGTCATTCCCTGACGGATTGTGTATGCTGCTGCACAGAACTTTGCGACATTGTAGGTTGTAGCCGAATTAATATCTGCAAGTAGCAGGGAGGTATAAAATTGTCCTGAATGGCCTGGGTGCTTGTATATCAGAAGTAAGATAAGCCTGGCATGGATATCCCTGTAGAACGGGCACTGAAGGAGCACATGTTCTATTGTTTCTCCATGACCCGAGTTACAGGGGCAGAGTCTCTCTGGGAAAGGGATCTTCCGGTAGCGGCCTTCCTTGGAGTACAGCTGATGGGAGAGCGTGGCATCGAGCCAGGGTGAAAGCCCTTCGATGGAGAGGAACCTCTAAGTATGTTAAATATGCCATAGGGGAGGCAAGATATCTGCTGTCTTCATTGATAAGGAAGGTTGGAACTGAGGCCAGATCTAGTTGTCATTCTGTGTCTGTGATACGTTGTTTAATAAGTGCTTTGGCTTGATTGTAATCCATAGCGAATAGTAGACCTGGAGAAAATCCCAATGAGGAGATTTTGGATGCTACTGCCTGCTTCCATGTGGATTGGAAGTCATCCTTCATGGTTAGTGAGGCAAGACCAAAGGGTGCACGGGATAGTCTGAGCCAGAGGTTGAGTATGGCCACCCACACCCTGGCCTCCACTCTGATAGTCGCAGGGTGGCATTAGAAACGCATTTAGGGACCTGCAAGGCCGATCTCAGAAACTTTGACTGAACCAGCTCTAATGGGGCAAAACTGGGGAAGGGGCCCAGCTGAGCCCCATACAAGAGTTGGACTAATGACTTGGCTTCAAACAGCTTGAGCGCTGCCGGTGTGAAGTGGCCCCCTCTTGTCCTGAGATATTTAAGAATGGCAATTGAGCTCCCCTGCGCGGTGTTGGATACTTGATCCCCATGAGCTCTTCTGCTACCATTAGATTGGAAAACTACACCTAGATATTTGAAGGATGTAACTTGTTCAATTTTATGACCATCTATGCTCTTGGCAGGGGATGACACCATGATCATGCAAATGTTAGTCAAATTTTAGATGAAAATGAAGCAGAAAAAGCATCACAAAATGATTTCTAATGAGATAAGAAGCACAAGACTTCAAGAATTAGAAAGGCGCTCTGCACAACTCTGAAACGTAAAGCTAACAATATCGAAATGCCCTGCCCGATTTACCGGGCAGGGAGGTTGCAGTGGCTGGTACACCTCACCCACCATCTTCTATATGGAGGTCTCCTTCCCAGGAGTCCCTGTGCTTTTTTAAAGTGCTTTTTATTGAAAGTTTATATTACTGTATTTTCTGGCTTATAAGACTACTTTTTAACCCAGGAAAATCTTCTCAACAGCCAGGGGTCATCCTATATTTTTATTTATTTATTTATTTACTATATTTCTCTCTTCTCTTCTTAGACGATCCCTCGTAGTCCAAGGATGATGGTCCTCCAAGTGTAGTGTCCTGGTGGTGAGTCCGTAGGTGACTGTAGAGCCCTTTTCTTGATCTGCATCTTCTCCCACAGTGAGGGCATCGGTTTCCAGGTGGAAGACAGTGCCGGTCAGGGTTGGCTTGACGCACCTTACTCTTGGCACATTTCTCTCTTTTGCCCTCCAGTCATGCCTCTTCAAATTCTGCCGCACTTCTGAGGTATAAATATTCAATTTATTTATCGTGTCATCAGCAAGCAGACATTTGTATTACATTTTTAACAAAAACGAACAAACAAACAGACAAAACACAGAATTTGCAAGCTTGGTAGTTGATTAAATGTTCTTTGACTAGTATCTGGCCACTTGGAGTGCTTCTGGTGTTGCCGCAAGAAGGTGCATGTGGCAGGGCTCAGGTTGCATTGCAGCAGGTGGTCAGTGGTTTGCTCTTCTCCACACTCGCATGTCGTGGATTCCACTTTGTGGCCCCATTTCTTGAGGTTGGCTCTGCATCTCGTGGTGCCAGAGCGCAGTCTGTTCAGCGCCTTCCAAGTCGCCCAGTCTTCTGTGTGCCCAGGGGGGAGTCTCTCATTTGGTATCAGCCATTGATTGAGGTTCTGGGTTTGAGCCTGCCACTTTTGGACTCTCGCTTGCTGGGGTGTTCCAGCGAGTGTCTCTGTGGATCTTAGAAAACTATTTCTTGATTTAAGTTGTTGACATGCTGGCTGATACCCAAACAAGGGATTGGCTGGAGATGTCTCTGCCTTGGTCCTTTCACTATTGGCTGCTACTTCCCGGCAGATGTCAGGTGGTGCAATACAGGCTTAACAGTGTAGTTTCTCCAGTGGTGTAGGGCGCAGACACCCTGTGATAATGTGGCATGTCTCATTAAGAGCCACATCCACTGTTTTAGTGTGGTGAGATGTGTTCCACACTGGGCATGTGTAATCAGCAGCAGAGTAGCATAGTGCAAGGGCAGATGTCTTCACTGTGTCTGGTTGTGATCCCCAGGTTGCGCCAGTCACCTTTCATATGATATCGTTTCTAGCACCCACTTCTTGCTTGAATATTCAATAGTATTCAATGGTGGGATTGGGGGGGATACTTGTATTTTGATTGTTGAATTTCGAAGATTGTATGTTTCTATGTATGTACATATAAGGGAAAAAACTTTTTTAAAAAAAGGAGTAAATGTGAGAATTGTAAAAATCCTACTTCCAAGCAGATTGACTTCTGTTGTTGAAGACTAGTCACCATAACTGAGCAAAAGACACAATGCTGATAGTAGATTGTGCTTGTGGAAGTCTCTTTGAGAACATGAAGTGCCACCAGCACAGAAGTCTCCCTAATCAAAGATGTGTGCACTTTGGGAGCTGGTATAACTGGATGAACTCAGCAACTTACATGACATATTTATGAGAGAGACCAAAACCCTATTTCCCTCAAGGAGTTTTTCTTTGCACCGCATTGTCACCGGAGACATATTTACAATGGGCCTTTTATTTTTTATTGTTGGAACCCTTCAGACAGACCAGTCAAAGATCGGGATTCGGTGCCAAAGGGAGACAGTCCATTCAGGCTGGGGAATTAGGCTCTCAAATTGAACGCCTGGTTCTCTCCCCCTATTTTCTGGGACCGTGAAACAGGATCATCAATTTCACATTCTCAGATGAATATTTCACAGCCGCTCAGGCTCAACATTGTGAGATCTTCACCTTGGCCCTGAAAACCAAGTACATGGGATAGGGAACAGAAAGGTTCTCCTATGGACTTGACTGCACAAACCGTTTCAAAATTAGTTTTGATGATACATAGAGAATTTTATTTTTTTAAAAAGTGATGTTTATTAAATTTTGAACATGTACAGATTAAAAATATATGAAAGAGTAATACAGATATGGAGCCCCGGTGGCGCAGTGGGTTAAAGCACTGAGCTGCTGAGCTTGTTGATCGAAAGGTTGCAGGTTCGATTCCAGGGAGCGGCGTGAGCTTCCGCTGTCAGCCCTAGCTTCCGCCAACCTAGCAGTTCGAAAACATGCAAATGTGAGTAGATCAATAGGTACCACTCTGGCGGGAAGGTAACGGTGCTCCATGCAGTCATGCCGGCTACATGACCTTGGAGGTGTCTACGGACAATGCTGGCTCTTCGGCTTAGAAATGGAGATGAGCACCAATGCCCAGAGTCAGACATGACTGGACTTAATATCAGGGGACTACCTTTACCTTTACCTAATACAGACATACAAAATACATATTATGGGTCTGCCTCCCTCCCACCCCCCTTTACCTTATTACTAGTACTACTAGTGTTGTGATAGAGTCTGCTGGCAGTGACAGTAACACTAGTCTTAGTAGGAGAGGCAGGAAAACTACTCGCGAGCAAGACTATGATGAAGAGCAATAAAGGAAAAGTATCCAGGAGATACTTAGTGAGACAACAGATGAGGATTCTTTTGAGGGTTTTGAGGCAAATGAACTGGATGATGGGATATCAGATTCTGGCTCTGATGGGATGGATTGGACAAGGGTTTGAGAGATTCAAGATATTTGTGCTGAACCCACAAGCAGTGACACATTTGAGGGTTGGAATAGTGAAGACTTGGTTGGGATTTGGGGATCTTCAGGATTAGACCAGAGATGGACTACTTGGAGGAGTGGTGGAAGAGGCACAGCTGGGAATGGGTTGGGCCAAACTAGGGATGACTCCAGTTCGGATGAGGAGCTGCACCAAGATACAGCTGGGACACAGTTGTTGGCTGAATCAAGCTCTGATGAGGACTTGTAATTAAAAGGGAGTGTTTGCTATTGTAGCCTTGCAAATGGCAAGGAGTCTTGTTGGGTGCTTTATGGATCTTTGCTACAGAAGACGGGTTTGAAAGAAGACTTTGGGACCTGCCGCATTGCCCCGCTGCTTTGGCTCCTTGTGTTTACTCATCGTATCGGGACCTGACCTGGCAGCTGTTTCGTCTCTCTTTGGATCGGACCAGACTGGACTTCATTCCTTATCGTTACTCTCGATCCTCCACAGTGAACTGACAGTGATTTAGGGGAGATGTAGTTCACTTACATCTAGAGAGCACCGTGTAAGCCACTCTGAGTCCCCTTCGGGGTGAGAAGGGCGGCATATAAATTTCGTAAATAAATAAATATATAAATTAGAAATAAACTGGCAAAGTCCTGTTTGAAATGGAATTGCAGTCAGACTTTTATGTCTATGGATTCGGTATCCACAACTTGAAAATACTGTATATCCTCGAGTATAAGCCTAGTTTTTCAGCCCTTTTTTTAGGCTGAAAAAGCTCCCCTCAGCTTATACTCGAGTATACATTTATTATTTTTCTCTATTTATTCTTGTT
This sequence comes from Anolis sagrei, assembly GCF_037176765.1. Lineage (NCBI taxonomy): Eukaryota > Metazoa > Chordata > Lepidosauria > Squamata > Anolidae > Anolis > Anolis sagrei. The sequence goes on along the minus strand of NC_090027.1, from coordinate 9,892,597 downwards.
ATTATTACATTTATTATTTTATTCTATTTACTATTATAGTTATTATTACATTTATTATTTTATTCTATTTATTATTATTACATCTATTATTCTACTATATGTTATTATTACATTTATTGTAAACGACTCCTGCCCAGTTTACCTGTCTGAACGGATTCTCCACTATGAACCATCAAGGTTGTTAAGATTTTCTGGAGGGGCCCTGCTCTCGGTCCCACCACCTTCACAATCGCATCTGGTGGGGACGAGAGACAGGGTCTTCTCGGTGGTGGCCCCTCGGCTGTGGGACTCTCTCCTGATAGAGATCAGATCTGCCCCCTCCCTCCTGACTTTCAGAAAGATGGTAAAATCTTGGCTCTGGAACTTAGCATTCTCAGATTGATGATCGAATCAATAACTGTTGACCACACATCACAATTCATAACAGTAGCAGAAAAACAGTTGTGAAGTAGCAATGAAAATAATATTATTGTTGGGGGTCACCACAACATGAGGAACTGTATTAAGGGGTCGCGGCATTAGGAAGGTTGAGAAACACTGCTCTAGAACATGGCCATATAGCCCGAAAAAACCTACAACACCCCATTATATAATATAGTATCCCCAGTGTGTGTCCTCTCCTACTATTTTTCCTATTCAAAATCAAAGCTGTATTTCTTGGTGTCAGTCTTGCCAATGGATTTGAGTAGAGGGCTTTTGAAATAGTTGTAAATTTCACTCAAGAGTTTCTTGAAGAGCTCGGCAGCGTACCCATAGCCATATGACAAGAGCAAAGATGTCTGAAGATGTTTGTGTGAGCTCTGACCTTTATCAGCATTGCCTTGGGGTCAAGGTGACCTAGATATATGTGTACTCCCATGGACAGTGCCTTCTTTCCCCATCTGTCTCTAATTTTGCCCAATTTCTGTTTTTCCGCTTCTCTTGTTGCTACTAAATTCCCTGCTGTGATCGGTGTGGTTTACTGAAGCTATGATCTAGGAATAGGAACAACAGTCCTAATTTTTTTCTCAACAAGAGAAATTGAAAGAGATCTTGCCATCAGCAGGAGAACAAAGCAAGAATGCACCCCTGCCCTCAAGTTTGTGTAACTTTGGCAGAAAGTCTACCAAGTACACATCTTCAGTCTTTTTTCTCCATGATGCAAAAACCATATCAACTACACCCAAGAGTATTGAAGGAACTAGCGGAAGTCATCTCGGAACCATTGGCAATCACCTTTGAGAGTTCTTGGAGAACGGGAGAAGTTCCAGCAGACTGGAGGAGGGCCAATGTGGTCCCAATCTTCAAGAAGGGAAAAAGGATGACCCAAACAACTACCGTCCGGTCAGCCTCACGTCGATACCAGGCAAGATTCTGGAAAAGATGGTTAAGGAAGTGGTCTGCAAGCACTTAGAAACAAATGCGGTCATTGCTAATAGTCAACATGGATTTATCAAAAACAAGTCATGCCAGACTCATCTCATCTCTTTTTTCGATAGAGTTACAAGCTGGGTATATGCGGGAAATGCCGTGGATGGAGCGTACCTGGATTTCAGTAAAGCCTTCGACAAGGTCCCCCATGACCTTCTGGCAAGGAAACTAGTCCAATGTGGGCTAGGCAAAACTATGGTGAGGTGGATCTGTAATTGGTTAAGTGGACGAACACAGAGGGTGATTCTCCCCAATGCTTCCTCTTCATCCTGGAAAGAAGTGATGACCGGAGTGCCACAAGCAGGGTTCCATCCTGGGCCCGGTCCTGTTCAATGTCTTTATTAATGACTTAGATGAAGGGCTAGAAGGCAGGATTATCAAGCTTGCACACGACACCAAATTGGGAGGGATAGCCAATACTCCAGAGGACAGGAGCAGGATTCAAAACGATCTTGACAGATTAGAGAGATGAATGGCCAAAACTAACAAAATGAAGTTCAACAGTGACAAATGCAAGATACTCCACTTTGGCAGGAAAAATGAAATGCAAAGATACAGAATGAGGGACAATGCCTGGCTCGAGAGCAAAGTGTGTGAAAAAGATCTTGGAGTCCTCGTGGACAACAAGTTAAACATGAGCCAACAATGTGATGTGGCGGCAAAAAAAACCAATGGGATTTTGGCCTGCATCAATAGGAGCATAGTGTCTAGGTCCAGGGAAGTAATGCTACCCCTCAGGCATGTAGCCAGGGGGAGGGGGGCTCGGGGGGCTTCAGCCCCCCCCGAAATTCTCATGGTGGTTCGCGAAAAGGCCTTACTGGTGCATTATTTAAACTGTTATGTTTATTAATATCATGATTTGATCACCATTCTCAATATATCCCATATGTATGGGGGTATTGGGGTAATGATACAAAAGGTTTGCTAGGCTAGACCCTCTTTCACTCAGACTCAGCCCCCCCCCGAAACTCAGCCCCCCCCCCGAAACCCCCCCTGAAAATTTTTTAGCCCCCCCCCGAAACGAAATCCTGGCTACGGGCCTGCTACCCCTCTATTCTGCTTTGGTTAGACCACATCTGGAATATTGTGTCCAATTCTGGGCACCACAATTCAAGAGATATATTGACAAGCTGGAATGTGTCCAGAGGACGGCGACTAAAACGATCAAGGGTCTGGAGAACAAGCCCTATGAGGAGCAGCTTAAGGAGCTGGGCATGTTTAGCCTGAAGAAGAGAAGGCTGAGAGGAGATATGATGAAGGCCATGTATAAATATGTGAGAGGAAGCCACAGGGAGGAGGGAGCAAGCTTGTTTTCTGCTTCCTTGGAGACTAGGACGCAATGGAACAATGGCTTCAAACTACAAGAAAGGAGATTCCATCTGAACATGAGGAAGAACTTCCTGACTGTGAGAGCCGTTCAGCAGTGGAACTCTCTGCCCCGGAGTGTGGTGGTGGCTCCTTCTTTGGAAGCTTTTAAACAGAGGCTGGATGGCCATCTGTCAGGGGTGATTTGAATGCAATATTCCTGCTTCTTGGCAGGGGGTTGGACTGGATGGCCCATGAGGTCTCTTCCAACTCTTTAATTCTATGATTCTATGAAATGTCCATCATAGTCCATTAAAACCGTATCTTTGCCAGTAAGACATTCTATTCTGCGAACGCTTGATCACACAACCAGGATTTCAATTTCTTCCAGAAGATTAGGAGTGATGGAACAGATCTGATCTCGTTAGGGAGGGAATTCCACAGCCAAGGGGCCACCATGAAGAAGGCCCTGTCTCTTGTCCCTGCCAAATGCAACTGTGATGGTGGCAGGACTGAGAGCAGGGCCTCCCCAGAAGATCTTAAGGCCCTAGGTGGTTTGTACAGGGAGATATAATAATAATAAATAAAAAAAACTTTATTTGTACCCCACTACCATTTCCCCAAGGGACCCGGTGCGGCTTACATGAGGCCGAGCCCACAATACAACAATAAACAATAGCAACAATAATACAAAACAATAAATAAACTCATAAGCAAAAAAAAAAGCAATAAACATTAACAATAACACAACGCGTTTAAAAACCTATGGCTGGGCCAAATGAATTTCTATGCACACTGCAGTGCACATATCTTATGTGTAGTGCAAAAACACTTTAAAACATTATAATAATTAAAATGAAGAACAATTTTAACAAATATAAATTTATTATTATTTCAATGGGAAGTTTGGGCCTGCTTTTGGATGATGAGATACAATTGTTGTTGTTGTTGTTGTTGTTGTTGTTGTTGTGTGTTTTCAAATCATTTCAAAGTTAGGTTGACCCTGAGCGAGGGCTGTGTAAATGTCCTTGGAGGGCCATATTCGGCTCTCGGGCCTTAGTTTGAGGACCCCTGCTCTAGACCATGGCCATATAGTTTGAAAAAACCTAAAACAACCCAGTAATTTAACATTAATTAGGTAAATTAACCTCCCCATATTAGTGGTACCAAAATTTCCTATTTATTTATTAGGCCTGGGTAACAACGGAAAAATTTGTTTCTAAAATCGATTCGTTTTTTGGGGGGTTTTGCGTTTCGTTATTTAAAATAATTACAAAACTTTCCTTCTAAAAAGTTCGATATTTACGAAATTTCATAAATGGTAAAAAAATTAACGAATCGATTTCCGAAACAATAATGAATCGATTCGTTAATGGCGGACGCGACCGCGAAATACGTTAAAAAACCTCCATAAACTTCTGAAGCTTCCCTCTCCCTCTGTTGTTGACTGTTGGTGTGATATTATAATTTTTTTTCACTAATTAAACCATAAAACTTGCCCCAGACATGCGGAAATAATAACGAAACGACCTCAGAACAATAACGAAACGAATACAATAACGAAATACGAAGCATTTACAAAACGTATTTAAAAATTCGTTTTTTTAAATAATTGCTCCAGAATGGTTCGTTATCGTTTTGTAATTGAAAAAATTAACGAATTATTAACGAATTACGAATTAACGAAATGAAACCGCCCAGGCCTATTATTTATGTATTTATTTATTTATAATTCAAACTTATATGCCGCCACTCCCCTGGGGCTCAGAGCAGCTTACAAGAACAGGCTAAAATCGAACACAATTTAAAAACAACAATATCAGAGATCAAAGGCCTGTCGAAACAGGTATGTCTTACAATCCCTGCGGAAAGCTGATAGGTCCCGCAAGGCACGGACTTCAGGTGGCAGAGTATTCCAGAGTGATGGTGCCACTGCTGTAAAGGCTCTGCGTCTGGTTGCTCTTAGACGCAAGGTCTTGACACTGGGAATTTCCAATAGATCTTGGTCCTCAGAGCAGAGGGATCTCTGGGGTTGGTAGGGGGTGAGGCGGTCCCTCAGGTACATCGGCCCCAGACCATGCAAGGCCTTAAAGGTGAGTACCATCACTTTGAAAGTGATCCGGTGCTCAATTGGTAACCAATGCAGCCACAGTAAGATTGGTGTTATGTGGCATCTCATCGGAATTCCCGCAAGAAGCCGAGCAGCTGCATTTTGTACCAAGTTCAGCTTCCGGATCACCGACAGAGGAAGGCCAATGTAGAGGACGTTACAGTAGTCCAGTCTTGAGATGGCCATAGTCTGGATCACCGTAGCTAGGTCATCCCTGGACAGGGAGGGGGCCCGCCGTCTAGCCTGCAGCAGATGAAAAAAGGCGGTTCTGATAATGGTGGAGACCTGGGCTTCCATCGTCAGCAGAGGGTCCAAAAGGACTCCCAGACTCTTTACCAATGATGACAGGTGTAGCGCCTTGCCATCCAGGGTAGGCAGCTGGATATCCCCACTGCCTGTTCGACCCAGCCATAGGATCTCCGTCTTTGCTGGATTCATCCTCAGCCTGCTGGCACACAGCCATCCAGTAACGGCCTCAAGGCACTGATGGAAACAATTGGGTACAGAGTCTGGTCAGCCTTCCATCTTCAGCACAAGCTGAGTGTCATCAGCGTACTGGTAACACTCCAGCCCAAAACTTCGAACCAGCTGAGCAAGTGGTTGCATATACTTATTTATTTATTTACTTTACTTTTATACCGCTGTTCTCAGCCCGGAGGCGACTCACAGCGGTTCACAAGACAAAAGACACAGCAAAATTCAGTGCATCAATATAAAAACAATTAACAACCTAATCTAATACACAGTTAGTACACAATTTCTATCATAACCATTCACTAACGTCTCATCACTAAAACATGATCCAGATTCGTCATCCATTGTTCCATTCCTATGTCGTTACCAGTCATTGCACTGAATTATTCGAACGCCTGCACAAATAACCAGGTATTTACTTTTTTGTGGAATGCCATTAAAGATGGTGCTAATCTGATGTCTGAGGGAAGGGCGTTCCACTGCCGGGGGGCCACCACCGAGAAGGCCCTATCTCTCGTCCCTGCCAGCCATGCTTGTGAAGCTGGCGGGATCGAGAGCAGGGCCTCCCCGGAAGATCTCAAAGTCCTGGTGGGTTCATAGGCTGCGATGCGGTCGGATAGGTAGCTTGGGCCGGAACCGTTTAGGGCTTTAAAGGTCAACACCAGCATTTTGAATTGAGCCCGGTAGCAAATCGGTAGCCAGTGGAGTTGGCGCAACAGGGGGGTTGTATGCTCCCTGCGCTCCGCTCCTGTTAGAATCATGGCTGCCGAGCGTTGGACTAGTTGAAGCTTCCGAGCTGTCTTCAAAGGCAGCCCCACGTAGAGAGCGTTGCAGTAATCTAGGGGGGTTGTAACCAGAGCGTGGACTACTGTGGCCAAGTCAGACTTCCCAAGGTACGGACGCAGCTGGCGCACAAGTTTTAACTGTGCGAATGCCCCCCTGGTCACCACCGAAACCTGGGGTTCCAGGCTCAGCGATGAGTCCAGGGTCACACCCAAACTGCGAACCTGCGTCTTCAGGGGGAGTGCGACCCTATCCAACACAGGCTGTAATCCTATGCCCTGTTCGGCCTTGCGACTGACCAGGAGTACCTCTGTCTTGTCTGGATTCAATTTCAATTTGTTCGCCCTCATCCAGACCGTCACAGCGGCCAAGCACCGGTTCAGGACTTTGACAGCCTCCTTAGTAGCAGGTGGGAAGGAGTGAGAGAGTTGGACATCATCTGCGTACAGATGACACCGTACCCCGAAACTCCGGAGGATCTCCCCCAGCGGCTTCATGTAGATGTTAAACAACATGGGAGACAGAATTGAACCCTGTGGAACCCCACAAGACAACGGTTGTGGGGTTGAACAGGTGTCTCCCAATAACACCCTCTGGAATCGGCCCTCTAGGAACAGGGACACACTCTCCCTGTCCAGCTTCCAGCGCAGATCATCCACTAAGGCGACCAAGGCTGTCTCGGTACCATGTCCCGGTCTAAAACCAGACTGTGCCGAATCCAGATAATCCATATCTACCAAGAATACCTGGAGTTGTGAGGCCACCACGCGTTCCAGGACTTTGCCCAAAAAGGGGAGATTGGACACTGGCCGAAAGTTGTCAAATTTAGTGGGGTCCAGTGATGGTTTTTTCAATAACGGTTTTATTATAGCTTGTTTTAAGCTTGCTGGAATCTTGCCTTCCCGAAGGGAGGCATTCACCACCACCTCAACCCACTCAGCCAATCCCCCTCTGGCCTCCTTTAGAAGCCAGGATGGGCAGGGGTCTAGGATGTAACTATCTTTCGGGCTGCAAAGGTCGACAACAAGCTCACACTGACCTGGGCCGGCTTCGAACTCATGACATTTTGGTCAGTAGTGATCTTAATGCAGCTGACTCCCAGCCAGCTGCTCCATTGTCCCGGTGCTTGGATGGATTACGTGTCAGTTTCGTTTGCTCCCATATTCATTTTCTTGAAAACCTCAAGATGTTTCTGTCCCAAATAGGAAGACATTTGCAGTGTCTGGTAAAATCACATCCAAAATGAGCTGAAATGAAATTAATCTTTCGCCTGAATACAGATTCGCCTTGTTGTTGCAATGTTAACCGCTAGTTCCTGTGAGAATAGTCTGTGCGGATCAATTTTTTAAAAGTTGTCTAAAATGTGTGGCTGAGATGCAGCAGAATGGGAATCTCTCAAAACCCACGAGAAAACAGCACTGCTGGTTCCCATTCCTCCATAATCATCAGTATATTATTAATGGAAAAATTCAGTCCAGCTAGGAATTCAGCTGAGAAGCGAGATACCATGATGCTAATAGTGCCTGATGTTGTGACTACATTTTTAGAATAAGCACGCTTCCCCATGCGTTTTCACTTCCCTCCAACACAGAATCTGAATAAGAGTAATGAAGTGAATCTAACCACAGTAAAAAAAAAACCTAGGGGAAAAAAAAACCCTGAACTTTAGTGAAGGTTATGAGTATTGGGAAATGAAAAGAGTGTTTAAGGCTATGCCAAAATGCCACTTTTCCTTTCCTGCACTTTACTACCCTATTTGCAAGCTGGAACGAGCCACAAACATACCATTAGGCATCGCCTTATTCAAAATTGCACTTTATTATAGATTTTAAAAATTCTCATGTAAAGAGAAATTAATGCATAAACTTTCCAATTTCCTTTCCCATTTTGGCCGAACGCGGCTGCAGCATAGAAAGGACTCTCATGAATACAGTTGCTGCCTTTTCCCGAGACAGCGTGGTTCCAGTCCCAGGCCTATAGCCAAAAAGGTTGAGTTGAACTAGCCTGAATATAATGAGGGTGGTCAGGTAAATGAGAAATAGGTGTGATAGGATATTTGAAAGTGCAGTATTAATACGAGGGTTGAATGAAAAGTAATGCCTCCACCTTCGTTACTTGGGTTCAGATGGGAATATTTTAATAAATCAAACGCAGACATAATCCTTAGAATGTGCTCTTTAACTACCACCAGGCCCATAGCCAGGATTTTGATTCGGGGGGGGGGGGGGGCTGAGTTTTTTTCAGGGGGATTTGGGGGGGGGCTGAGTTTCGGGGGGGGGCTGAGTCTGAGTGAAAGAGGGTCTACCCTAGCAAACCTTACCGCAATACCCCCATGCATATGGGATATATTGAGTATGGTGATCAGATCATGATATGAATAAACATAACAGTTTAAATAATGCACCACTAAGGCCTTTTCGCGAACCACCATGAGAATTTCGGGGGGGGGGGGGGGGAGGTTGAAGCCCCTCAAGCCCCGACTAGGACATTAAGATCGTCTGGGGAGGCCCTGTTCTCGATCCCGCCTGCGTTACAGGCACGTTTGGCGGGGACGAGGGACAGGGCCTTCTCGGTGGTGGCCCCTCGGCTGTGGAATGCCTTACCTGTAGACATCAGGCAGGCCCCTTCGCTGTTGGCATTCCGGAAGAATGTTAAGACTTGGCTTTACGAACAAGCGTTTGGCTAAACAGTGCAACTGAACATAGGAAGACGGTAAAATTGAACATAGGAAAATGGTACAAGGATTATGAGAACGGATTCTGATTTGCTATTGAGACATTACGATATGATAATGATTGTTTTGATTTTGTCTGTTATGTATAATGTGTTTTAATTGCTATGATATTGTTGTGATAACCTGTATTATGTAATAATAAATGTATAATAATAAATAACACCCCCCCCCCCCCCCGGCTACATGCCTGACTACCACTATTCACTTTTCCACACAATCACCAGACAATCGGATACATTTCTGCCAACGATGAACAACGGCTCCGGCCCAGCGGTACGTATGTCCGAACGTATCTCCTTCTATGTCCCACTTCGGAGTTTAAGATCTTCTGGGGAGGCCCTGCTCTCGACCCCGCCTTTATCATAAGTGAGGCTGGTGGGGACGAGGGACAGGGCCTTCTCAGGAAGCGACAGCATCCCCCTGCCCCGGGGGGCCGGAACCGAACACAAGCCTCCAAGATGCTGAAGATGGGAAAAGCCTATATATACCTTGTCAGGCGGTGACCAGGGGAGCATTTGCACAGCTAAAGCTTGTGCGCCAGCTGCGCCTGTACCTTGGGAAGTCTGACTTGGCCACGGTAGTCCACGCTCTGGTTACATCCCGTTTAGACTACTGCAACGCTCTCCACGTGGGGTTGCCTTTGAAGACAGCTCGGAAGCTCCAACTAGTCCAACGCTCGGCAGCCATGATTTTAACAGGAGCGGAGCGCAGGGAGCATACAACCCCCCTGTTGCGCCAACTCCACTGGCTACCGATCTGCTACCGGGCTGAATTCAAAGTGCTGGCGTTGGCCTTTAAAGCCCTAAACGGTTCTGGCCCAAGCTACCTATCTGACCGCATCTCTGCCTATGAACCCACCAGGACTTTGAGATCTTCCGGGGAGACCCTGCTTTCGATCTCGCCTGCTTCTCAAGCTCGGCTGGCGGGGACGAGGGATAGGGCCTTCTCGGTGGTGGCTCCTCGGCTGTGGAATGCCCTTCCTACGAACATTAGACTAGCACCATCTCTAATGGTATTCCGCAAAAAGGTGAAGACCTGGATGTTTGTGCAGGCGTTTGAGTAATTTAGTGCAATCTGGTAATGGAACATAGGAATGGAACAATGGACGACGAACCTGGACTACGCTTGGATGATGAGAAGATTGGGTACGGTTGTTTTTTGTAATAATTGTGCATTGTAATTGCTTATTGGTAATTTATGGATAATGTGTTAAGTCAATTGTTATATGTTGTATGGAACCACTGCTGTTTCTACTGTTTTTACTGTTTGTGAACCGCTGTGAGTCGCCTTCGGGCTTGAGATACAGCGGTATAGAAGCAAAGTAAATAAATAATAAATAATACAATGGCAATGTGTTGTCAGCTTTGGGTTATCTTGGCCAGTTGGGAATCCCGATTTAAAGTTTTGAAAACTTGGGAAATCAATTTTGTTAAGTAACTTTCCATGCCCCCAGTGGCGCAGTGGGTTAAAGCACTGAGCTGCTGAGCTTGTTGATCGCAGGTTCGATTCCGGGGAGCGGCGTGAGCTTCCGCTGTCAGCCCCAGCTTCTAGCAGTTCGAAAACATGCAAATGTGAGTAGATCAATAGGTACCGCTCCGGCGGGAAGGTAAGGGCGCTCCATGCAGTCATGCCGGCCACATGACCTTGGAGGTGTCTACGGACAACGCTGGCTCTTCGGCTTAGAAATGGAGATGAGCACCACACCCCAGAGTCAGACATGACTGGACTTAATGCCAGGGGACAACCTTTACCTTTAACTTTCCATGCAGCCAATGATGGTTACCAGTAAGGATGAAAAGAGTAAAGTGGAATCCTTCTCACAGATTTGTTTGAGAAGAATCAGTCGCACTCCTGGTGTTTTCTGCACTGTTTACAGACACCAAAGGGCAATTTGCCAGGCATGGATGCCCAAAGCATGCCATTTTGAAGCCTCCATCTGCTCAGAGAAGCCACAGCATGGAATTAATAGAATGTTTTTGTGATGAAAGTTAGGCAGAAGAAAATTATTCCTTTCTTCCCATCTTCATTCTACTGTATTATGTATTATTTTTGCCTCTGGGTTGCTGTGAGTTTTCCTGGCTCTATGGCCATGTTCCAGAAGCATTCTCTCCTGATGTTTCACCAACATCTATGGCAGGCATCCTCAGAGGTTGTAAGGTCCATTGGAAACTAGGCAAGTGAGGTTTATATATCTGTGGAATGTCCAGGGTGGGAGAAAGAACTCTTGTCTGTTGGAGGCAAGTCTGAATGTTGCAACTGGTCTTTACTTAGGCCTTCAGAAGCACTTTATTTTCTTGTTGTGCAATTAAATCCTACCTCATCCCCCGGAGCCCCTCCCTGATATTTTACATTGCTCTATCTCCCAGTGTTTTAAAATTTTAATCCTTGAATTTGGCCCTGCCCATATTGATTATTTTTAATGTCATAATGTTTTGATTTTATATTGTTGTGTCACTTATATATTAGTTTTGGATTTTAGGTTTTTTTTTTTCATCCTGATTTTCTGGTGTGTTTTTGTGTTATATTGTGTATATTGTATTGATGGGGCGTGGCCTCATGTAAGCCGCCCCGAGATGGGGAGATGGTGGCGGGATATAAATAAAGATATATATTGTCGAAGGCTTTCATGGCCAGAATCACTGGGTTGTTGTAGGTTTTTTTGGGCTATATGGCCGGGGTCTAGAGGCATTCTCTCCTGACGTTTCGCCTGCATCTATGGCAAGCATCCTCAGAGGTAGTGAGGTCTGTTGGAACTAGGAAAAAGGGTTTATATATTTGTGGAATGACCAGGGTGAGACAAGGGACTCTTGTCTGCTGGAGTTGGGTGTGAATGTTTCAGCTGACCTCCTTGATTAGCATATAATGGCCTGACAGTGCCTAGAGCAAACTTTTGTTGAGAGATGATTAGATGTCCTTGTTTGTTTCCTCTCTGTTGTTGTGCTGTTGTAATTTTAGACCCCTCTGACACCCCCTTGCAACTCCCCCCAGGGGTCCCGACCCCAGGTTGAGAAACACTGCCATAAACCATTATAGTCATATGCAGTCCTTATAATATACAGTGCTAAATATTCTGAAAGTTACATAAAGTTAAGATTCAAAAAATCATACTCAACCTTGTTCTGCTATGGACTTTTAATTGCCTAGGAACACCTCCATATTGTTGGGATTGAGTTTCAGTTTGTCTCTCCTTGTTCCATTCATTACTAATGAAAAGCACCAGCTTAAGAACAAAAGAGTTCCCTTGGCTTGTGGCAGAAATTGAGTCGAATCCACAGGTTCACTGATTTTCTGGTTTCTCTTGTGCCGCCTCTGAATCTCTAACTATTCCGCCTATGGAGAAACTGTATTGACCTCTATAATTTTACATCTTGATGTGCTGACAGTGTTACTGTATTCTTAACAAACTAAGTCTTGTCTTATCCTTCCCAGCTTTTAATAATAAGCTGTCAGAGGAATTTAATGTGGAAATAATTCTCATGCCAACAAAGGTCTATATTTGATGAAATTCACCTGCTGTTCCTCTCCAGTGGAACTGGGATGTGCCCACTAAGCCACACACCTCTCATCCATGAAATAATATAACGTAATTTAGTTATTTCAGCTTGTTCGTCCTTTGGTAATATTCCCATTAATAAAGGATACAGGTTTTAAAAACTCTAATTAATTCAGGATTTAAACCAGAAGCTTATATTCCCTTGGCACTTGGTGACAAAATGTGCCAGGGAAAGGGTTCTCCTTCTGGTTCCAAAACTTAAGCCACAGTAGATCTCATTAGTTGCTATACAGACAGAGTCTGGGACAAAGGAAAAGGACAAAATCCTTTTGCAAGACAATAAAAAATATGGAGTGGAATCAGAAGCCATGCTGCTATGGCCAATTATTGTGTTGGCAGTTTTAGATTTTCAGCACTTAACCAGAAAATTGAGCAACTAGAAACACTGCTCTAAATTGTTTCTTTTTTGCATATTTTTTAAAAAAATAATTGTTATTTATTTATTTATTTCACTTGTATTCCACTTATGTATTATCGAAGGCTTTCATGGCCGGAATCACTGGGTTGTTGTAGGTTTTTTTGGGCTATATGGCCATGCTCTAGAGGCATTTTCTCCTGACGTTTCGCCTGCATCTATGGCAAGCATCCTCAGAGGTAGTGAGGTCTGTTGGAACTAGGAAAATGGGTTTATATATCTGTGGAATGACCAGGGTGAAAATGCTGAAGACTGCATTTTCTAGATGACGGAAGTAGTGTAATTAATTACGTGCTAGTAGCAAATCACACTTATAAATATATAGAGAATTTCACCATAGTACCCAGAACAGAAAGTGACCATCTCCCAATCTCTTATATAGTAGGTCTTCTTAACGTGGAACGCTTAAGCATTTTCTAGATGTCCTAGTCATCCGTAAACCAGATCAACAGTTGGGTCACACCGTTTACTGAAAACCCACACACACCGATAGATATCTACATAATAACTCCAACCATCACCCAAGTCAAAAAAGAAGCACCATTAAAGCCTTGGCAGACCGTGCAAAAAGAATCTGCGAAGCCCACCTCCTCCAAGATGAACTGAACCACCTCAACTGGGCTCTCCAGGCCAATGGAGACTCCACCTCAGACATCAGAAGAGCTGCAAGACCAAGAACAAGCCACGAGAGTCAAGATGAAGATCTACCCAGAGGAAAAGTGTTCTTGCCATACATCAAGGGAACCACTGACCGCAGAGGGAAGCTGATGAGGAAACACAACATACAAACTATCTCCAGACCCAACAAGAAAATCCAACAAATGCTTCGTTCAGCAAAGAACTAGAGGGATCCTCTCACTTCTGCAGGAGTCTACCGGATACCATGCAGCTGTGGACAAGTCTACAGAGGGACCACCAAACGCAGCGTTGCCCAAACACGCATCAAGGAACATGAAAGGCAGCGCAGACTATTTCAACCAGAGAAGTCAGCCATAGCAGAGCACCTGATGAACCAACCTGGACACAGCATTTTATTTGAGAACACAGAAATGCTGGACCACACCAACAACCACCATGTCAGACTACACAGAGAAGCCATTGAAATCCACAAGCATGTGGACAATTTCAACAGAAAGGAGGAAACCATGAAAATGAACCATGAATACTGACTACCAGTATTAAAAAACTCAAAAATTAGAACAGCACAACAACAGAGAGGAAACAAACAAGGACATCTAATCACCTCTCAACAAAAGATTGCTCCAGGCACTGCCAGGCAATCAAATGCTAATCAAGGTGGTCAGTTGTAACATTCACACCTAGTTCCAGCAGATAAGAGTCCTTTGTCCCACCCTGGTCATTCCACAGATATATAAACCCTTTTTCCTAGTTCCAACAGACCTCACTACCTCTGAGGATGCTTGCCATAGATGCAGGCGAAACGTCAGGAGAAATGCCTCTAGAACATGGCCATATATTCCACCTTTCTCACCCCAGTGGGGGCCTCAAAGCGGTTTCCAACATACAGAAACCTAACATAATGGTAATAACATGCAATTATCAATTAAATCATAAAACATGACATCATTTAACATTAAAACATTGAATTAAAAACGTATCAATATAAACATTACAATTGCACAATCCAACAATCCTAGTTAACTTGGAGTTTATCAAGTTGCTCCTGACACAAAAAAAACCCCAGCTTGTTTATTTTAACTTTGATTGTAATGTGGGTTGAATGCTGTGTATGTGTGTATATATATGTGTGTGTGTTTGCCAAATGTTTGATATGGCCAATGGGCTAAATAATAAAATGTATACACACACATTGGCTTCACCTCTTTCTATCCATTCTATATATGTCTTCCATTTATTATTAATTTCTTCTTTTTTATCCTACTGTGCATCCTCCCAAATTGCATATGCTATAATTTTTTATTGGAACTGACATTTGGCAACTGTAGTGTATGTGTGAATGGATGGCCAAATATAAGGGGTTGGCCACCCTTCTTTTTGAGTGACTCTGTTATTAAACCCTTGTGCCAGCTGAACTGGTGACTGAAACGTTAACAGTTCGAATCTGGGGAGCAGGGTGAGCTCCTTCTGTCAGCTCCAGCTTCCCATACAGGGACATGAGAGAAGGCTCCCACAGGGTGGTAAACATCCGGGCATCCCCTTGGCAACGTCCTTGCCGACAGTCAATTCTCTCACATCAGAAGCGACTTGCAGTTTCTCAAGTTGCTCAAGTTGGCCACCCTTCTTTTTGAGCTACTTTGTAATTAAACCCTTGTGTCAGCTGAACTGCTGACCGAAATGTCAACAGTTCGAATCTGGAGAGCAGGGTGAGCTCTTTCTGTCAGCTCCAGCTTCCCATGCAGGGACACGAGAGAAGCCTCCCACAAGATGGTAAACATCTGGGCGTCCCCTTGGCAATGTTTTTGCAGATGGTCAATTCTCTCACATCAGAATCAACTTGCAGTTTCTCAAGTTGCTCAAGTTGGCCACACTTCTTTTTGAGCTACTTTGTCATTATGATGTCAGACACCCCCCCCCCCCCCCCAAATAAGGGATAATGACTTATAGTTCTGCAAAGGGCAAGGGCACCAGACTACACAACAAGGGTTAAGTCTTGGTCACATTGCCAAGGCACTGACAACAATAAGGACCCCACGAGGCTTTTGGGAAATGGCTGGATCTTGGGACTTCTGCCCGTTGTGAGAATTGTAGTTCCCCAAGGGCTGAGCGATGGATTCTGTTATTGATCAACTCAGCACCCATCTGCTGACTTCTGCAGGGAGAAATGACTCTTTGCTGCCTGACTTGGACTGCAAACCACCTCCGCCTCCACGAACCTTCCCCAGGAGCACGGGATTTCCAGTTCTTTTAATATATCAATATTGTAATAAAATAATAAAGATGTGGGGTGGGAAGGGGATTCTTTTTGTATGATCCTGTCTAAAATAATGCTGTATGAATTGTATTCTGTTTTCCATCTTTCCTTTTGACTTTTGCCCCACAAAAGTGATCAGAAACTGCTGCTAGGCTCGAAGAAGATTCGTATCTCCCTCGAAACCCAGATTGTTGATTGATTCACCTACACAACACAATAGTCACCAACCCTTGTCTCGTCTTCCGAGCCGGCTAGCGAGATAAGGAATTCCATGGGATTTTGGAAAAGGAAATAATTAAGAAATTGCAAAGGGCAACGTTGATCCTTTGAGGTCCGAAGCCCAATCGTGTTGATTCTCCCCCCAAAAGTCCATCAGGAACAGGAAATCTTTGTTTGCTACCCTCACACTCTGCCAGCCAAGGACAATACTCCGTATTCCAGCCGGCTAGCTATCTGTGATCCCATCATTTCCCCATTGTTTTGAGATCGTCCCGCCTCCCCTCTCCTGATTCGTCCATTTCTAGGAGCGAGAGGAATGCGCTGATTGGCCCTCTAGAGGCGGAGAAGCACGCTGATTGGCTCGGAAGCGGGGCGGGCTGCCAAGCCTCCTCCCAGCTGTTCGGCCATCAGCCAATCAGCAAAAAGCCGGCCGGCAAGGGGGCGGGCGGGAATTTTGAAACCTTTTCCTTTGAATTTTCGTCTATAAAAATGCTTGTAACATGTCTAGCTTTATGCTTGTGGTGGAATGATCCCTGCAATGCATCCGATCTCAGCTGAATCGCTAATAAAGACACCTCGATTGCTTGAAAAACCTCTTCCACTTTGATGAGGGTTATTGATTTTAATTATTTTATTGCTGAAATTGGCTCCCGCTGGCTTTCACCAAGGTTTCCAGGACCCTTTTTGGCGCGGTCCTCAGGGATCTCCCTTTGGGAAGACCCCTCACAAAAGAGCTCGATATCAATTAAACCCTTGTGTCAGCTGAACTGCTGACCAAAAACATCAACAGTTTGAATCTGGAGAGCAGGGTGAACTCTTTCTGTCAGCACCAGCTTCCCATAGAGGGACAGGAGAGAAGCCTCCCACAGGGTGGTAAACATTTGGGCATCCCCTTGGCAATGTCTTTGCAGACAGTCAATTCTCTTACATCAGAAGCAACTTGCAGTTTCTCAAGTTGCTCAAGTTGGCCACCCTTCTTTTTGAGATACTTTATAATGAAACCCTTGTGTCAGCTGAACCGCTGTTCGAAACATCAGCAGTTTGAATCTGGGGAGCAGGGTGAGCATCTTCTGTCAGCTCCAACTTTCCATGCAGGGACATGAAAGAAGCCTGTGCTATCTAATTCCCTTGTATGCTCCCCACCCCTATAAGTGCAGATTTTGCTTTGATTCTGAATATTAGTTTGCTATATAAACCCTTCCTCCTCTATCAGCCTGGAATCCCATTCTTGGAAAACTGAGGAGGGCCCCTCCTATTGAATGTCATCAGGAAAGGTCATTTGACAAGAGAATGTGTGGGGAGCCAGTCTAATCTCTATCATCATATAATTGCACTGTGACAAATGGAAGCATTAGAATTGATAAGGATTTAATAAAAATGTAAATCTCGCCAGCCGGCGCCAGAAATGTGAAGGCACAAAAGGTCCCAAATGAAGTTTAACTAAAACAATGCAATTTTTTTGTCTGCTGTGTTTCCCCAAATGATTTTAATCTGAGTCTGGATATATCACGGAGTGGCAATTTTAATGTGGTGGGAAAGACACAATTGGTAATTGTTGTTGCGTTTATACAGTATTTTGTTTTAAAAGAACTGCTGCAAGGGTAGCTACTATTTCATTTTCCATTTGGGTGAGACCAATGGATACAATGCCATTTATTACCATTAGTATCCGTATTAATGTATTTCCAATTTGCATACATTTTGATGTAGTTTACACAATAACACAAAATAACAAAAATCACGGAGCCCCCAGTGGCACAGTGGATTACACCGCTGAGCTGCTGAACTTGTTGACCGAAAGGTCGCAGGTTGTTGTTGACCGAAAGGTCGCAGGTACGGATGCAGGGAGTGACGTGAGCTCCCGCTGTTAGCCCCAGCTTCTGCCAACCTAGCAGTTTGAAACATGCAAATGTGAGTAGATCAATAGGTACCACTGAACCCTATTATTCTGTTTGGGCTTTGTTAGACCATGTTTGCCCAGTTAACATCACTGGATACGCAATTAACTCACATATCTTACTAAGTCTTCATTGGTTCCTGTAAATAAATGCAGATGTTATTTCGGTTTTATGTTAGATATAATTTTTTATAAGTTACATTTCATTTAATTTACTAGCTGTCCCCTGCCAGGCGTTGCTGTGGCCCAGTCTGGTGATCTGGAAAATAAAGTAATGAGGAAGTGTTGGTTTCTAATATATGTAATTTCTTTATTCTTGTGGGGAAACAGTATTTCTTGCCATTTCTTTGTCAGTGTTGATGTGGAGAGTGTCTGGTTTGCCTACTCTGGAACATGCAGCATATCATTGTCCTTCTTTAGGGGTCCCTTTCAAATCTATGATACTATATCTCTCTGTGTGTGAATCATATCTACCTACTAGGCCTGTTTGATCAAGAAAAAATTTGTTTCTAAAATCGATTTGTAATTGGGGTGTTTTTTTGTTTCGATATTTAAAATATTTACAAAACTTTCCAAAAAAATGTTTTGTTATTTACGAAATTTCGTAAATATTTACAAAACATTTTGTAAGTGTGAATGTTGCAGTAATGGTCACCTTGATTAGCATTGAATGGCTTTCATTTCTCCCACCCTGGACATTCCATAGATAAACACTCAATTTGCCTAGTTTCCAACAGACCTCTGAGGATGCCTGCCATAGATGTGGGCAAAATGTCAGGAGAGAATGCTTCTGGAACATGGTCATACACTCATACAGCCCTGAAAACTCACCCTTACAACCGGCCTCCGCGCTCCGGCTCCTGTGCCCTCCTCCTCCTCCTCCTCCTCCCAGCTGTGTTGCAGGAAGTGCCAGGAGGAGGAGGAGGAGGAGGAGGGCGCAGGAGCCGGAGCCGATTGGACGGCGCGCGGAGGCCGGTTGTAAGGGTGAGCGCGCGCGCGCCATCCAATCGGCTCCAGCTCCTGCGCCCTACTATCTATCTATCTATCTATCTATCTATCTATCTATCTATATCTATGGCTGGATGGCTCTTTATCAGGAGGGCTTTGATTATGTTTTCTTGCCCTCATGAAGGGAGTTGGATTGGATAGCCTTAAGTATTTTCTGTTGGTCATGGGGGTTCTGAACTGACCAGGACATTAAGATCGTCTGGGGAGGCCCTGCTCTCGGTCCCGCCTGCATCACAGGCGCGCCTGTCGGGGATGAGACACAGGGCCTTCTCGGTGGTGGCCCCTCGGCTGTGGAATGCCCTACCTGCAGATATCAGACAGGCGCCTTCGCTGTTGGCGTTCCAGAGGAAAGTGAAGACTTGGCTCTTCGAACAAGCGTTTGGCTAATCAGTGCAATGGAATATAGGAACACGGTGCAATCAAACATAGGAATATGGAACAAAGGATTACGAGAATGGATTCTGATTTGTTGTTGAGGCGCTATGATTATGATAATGATTGTCTTTTGATATTGGTTGTTATGTAGAATGTATAATGCGTTTTAATCTGCCTATGATACTGTCTTGTGATAATTTGCATTATGTAAACCGCTTTGAGTCGCCTAAGGGCTGAGAAAAGCGGTATAGAAATAAAGTAAATAAAGTAAATAAATAAATAATAAATTCTGTGTGGGAAGCTTGCCCCGATTCTGTCGTTCGAGGGGTTCAGAATGCTCTTTGATTGTAGGTGAACTGTGAATCCCAGTGACTACAACTCCCAAATGTTAAGGTCTATTCCCCCCAAAGTCCATCTGTGTACATATTTGGGCATATTGAGTGCTTGTGCCAAGTTTGGCCCAGATCCATCATTGTTTGAGTCCACAGTGCTCTCTGGATGTAGGTGAACTACAACTCCCACACTCAAGGTCAATGCCCACTAAACCCTTCCAATATTTTCTGTTGGTCAAGGGAGTTCTGTGTGCCATGTTTGGTTCAATTCCATCCTTGATGGATTTCAGGATGCTCTTTGTTTGTAGCTGAGCTATAAATCCCAGCAACAACAACTCCCAAATGACAAAATCGTAATTTTTTGAGTGATGGTCATTCCTTGTGTTGTGAGGCGTTTTATTGCCAAATATAGTGTGATTTCATTCATTGGTTCTTTTGTTTTCAAGGTACTCATTATGCACAGAGCATTTTTATTTATATAGATAGATAGATGTCATGTTACAAGTTGTCATAAATGGGGCTATTTTGGGCTATTATGTTTGTATCTGTTGTTGCACCAAGGCATTGAATGTTTGCTTTTTTTGGTTGTTGAAATCTGCCCTGAGTTCCCTCGGGGAGATAGGCTGGAATATTAATAATAATAATAATAATAATAATAATAATAATAATAATAATAATTCCAGGAACTATTAGTTAATTTTAATAAGGATGCAAATAGCAAGCCATTGATCTGGTTTGTGTGTACTAATAACAATAAGCAAGAATGTAGGAATGCAAATCTGCTCTTGTCTTGTTTTTCTATGTGAGAATAAGGAGTGACATTTTCTCTCCTTGCTGATTATATAATGATATATTTTCTGTTATTTTCAATGAGATTTTACAAAAACCTAAGGGAGGAAAAGTTGACTATTGTCTCATTCTCATAATACAATGTAAGAAAATGTTGACAAACTGGGAATGTGTCAAGGGAAGGATGACTAAAATGATCAAGGGTCTGGAGAACAAGCCCTATGAGGAGCGGCTTAAAGAGCTGGGCATGTTTAGCCTGCAGAAGAGAAGGCCGAGAGGAGACATGGTGGCAATGTATAAAGACATGAGGGGAAATCATAGGGAGGAGGAAGGAACAAGTTTGTTCTGCTGCCCTGGACACTAGGATGCAGAACAATGGCTTCAAACTACAGGAAAGGTGATTTCACTTGAATATTAGGAAGAACTCCCTAACAGTGAGAACTGTTAGGCAGTGGAACTCTCTGTGGAGGTGTGGTGGAGGCACTTTCTTTGGAGGCCTATAAACAGAGGGTGGATGGCCATCTGTCAGGGATGCTTTGAATGCAGTTTTCCTGATTCTTGGCAGGGGGTTGGACTGGATGGCCCACGAGGTCTCTTGGGGAATCTGAAAGGCTTCGTCAGATAAGAGGCAAGAGTGGGGGAAAACAAAACCAGTTTTTGGGCTTTGGGATATAAGGTTTGCTTCAAGGGAAAGCCTGTTAGATCAGGCATCATTTGGAAATCATGTTCATGTGCTTTGGAAATCCTGTTCAAGGGGTCTTGTTCTTATAGAGCAGCGGTTCTCAACCTGGGGGTCGCAACCCCCCAGGGGGTCGTTGGGCCATTTTTTGGGGGGTCGCGAAGCTACCTTGGTTGGCCCTGCCCCCGCCAAAATGGCTGCTGACCCTTGCAGTTTGGGCAAGGGAGGGCTGCCTGCCCCCTGCACCTTTTTGAGTGTGGATGGGCACGGGGGGAGGGGGAGGCAGAGGGCTGCGCTCACGGCCTTGCCATGAGCGCAGCCTTTCTTCTCGCCCCCCGCGCACCCTTCCGAACTCTGATGGCAGTGGAGCTATACATCCCAGTAGATCCCAAATGCCGTGGTCTGTTTCCTCAGACTCCACCAGTGTTCACACTCGGGCATATCGAGTATCCGTGCCAAATTTGGTCCAGATCCATCATTGTTTGAGTCTGCAATTCTCTTTGGAAACAGGTGAACTACAACTCCAAAACTCAAGGTCAGTCCTCACCAAACCCTTCCAGTATTTTTTTGTTGGTCATGGGAGTTCTGTATGCCAAGTTTGGTCCAATTCCATCATTGGTGGAGTTCAAAATGCTCTTTGATTGTAGGTAAACTATAAATCCCAGCCACTACAACTCCCAAATGACATAATTCTCCCTCCAACCCCACCAGTGTTCAAATTTGGATAAGGTAAGGTAAAAGTTTTCCCCTGACATTAAGTCCAGTCATGTCCAACTCTGGGAGTTGGTGCTCAATTTCTAGGCCAAAGAGCCAGTGTTGTCCATAGACACCTCCAAGGTCATGTGGCTGACATGACAGCATGGAGCGCTGTTGTTGGGTATTTGTGCCAAATTTGGTCCAGTGAATGAAAATACATCTTGCATTTCAGATATTTACATTA
The DNA here is from genome assembly GCF_037176765.1 of Anolis sagrei. Lineage (NCBI taxonomy): Eukaryota > Metazoa > Chordata > Lepidosauria > Squamata > Anolidae > Anolis > Anolis sagrei. The sequence goes on along the minus strand of NC_090027.1, from coordinate 9,870,681 downwards.
TGATTCATAACAGTAACACAATTACAATCAGGAAGTAGCAATAATAATAATTTTATGGTTAGGGGTCACCACAACGTGAGGCACTGTATTGAGGGGTTGCGGCATTAGGAAGGTTGAGAACCACTTTTATAGAGATTTTTAGCATTTTGCTGTGGTCTAGCACCTTCTGGATTATCTTTGCAACCTGTTGATTCCTGTCTGGATAAATACTGCCTTGGATTGTTTTTATATCTTTTGTGGACATTGCTTTGAATTTCTGCATTTTACTGATCTTTTACATTTTGAAATTTTTCCTATTTTTACAAGCATTTCTTTCTACTGGCTATTTTACTCAGCTTTAATAAAAAAGGATTAGTTTTTCACTCAACGTGTGGTGTGTTCTAAAGTCAGAGGGTATCGTTTCTGTTCTGGAGTGCAACACATACTGATTACTGAATGAGCAGCTGCGTTGTCCAGAAATGTAATAAATTCTGTACTGTTTTCAGAAGAAAAAAAACGTAGATGAATTAATGAACTCCTATGGAAATCTGGGATTTGAAGTTTAGAAATTGGCATTTAGGAGTTTATTATCCAAAGTAAGCAAATCGCAATTAGAGCAGGACAACGGTATTTATTATTTATTTATTTATTTCGACCTCCGAGGAGGGACTCAGGCCAGCTAACAGCATAGGATTAAAATACAATAAGATAAACCACAGTAAACATCATAATACAATAGTACAAAAATACATTAAAATACAATTATACAAATTACAAAAGGCCAGTTCGTCAGAATAAATCATAAATTCATCACCATCATGTGTGGTCAGCCATGATTGACTCAGTCATCATTCTGCAAATGCAGTATTCCAAAGCCATATTTTTACCAGCTTTCTAAAAGTGAGGAGGGAAGGGGCAGATGTAATCTCCATCGGGAGGGAGTTCCAGAGCCGAGGGGCCACCACAGAGAAGGCCCTGTCCCTCGTCCCACCAATTCTGGGCACCACAATTCAAGAGATATATTGACAAGCTGGAATGAGTCCAGAGGAGGGCGACTAAAGTGATCAAGGATCTGGAGAACAAGCCCTATGAGGAGCGGCTTAAGGAGCTGGGCATGTTTAGCCTGAAGAAGAGAAGGCTGAGAGGAGATATGATAGCCATGTATAAATATGTGAGAGGAAGCCACAGGGAGGAGGGAGCAAGCTTGTTTTCTGCTTCCTTGGAGACTAGGATGCGGAACAATGGCTTCAAACTACAAGAGAGGAGATTCCATCTGAACATGAGGAAGAACTTCCTGACTGTGAGAGCCATTCAGCAGTGGAACTCTCTGCCCTGGAGTGTGGTGGAGGCTCCTTCCTTGGAAGCTTTTAAACAGAGGCTGGATGGCCATCTGTCAAGGGGGATTTGAATGCAACATTCCTGCTTCTTGGCAGGGGGTTGGACTGGATGGCCCATGAGGTCTCTTCCAACTCTATGATTCTATGATTCTATGATTCTATGTTTCCATGATTCTATGGTTCTATGAAGAGGAGGGACCGAGAGCAGGGCCAGAAGAGCTTAATAACCTTGATGGTTTATAGGGGAGAATCCGTTCGGACAGGTAAATTGGGCCGGAGTCGTTTAGGGATTTATAGGTCAACATCAGCACTTTGAATTGTGCTCGGAAACTGATTGGCAGCCAGTGGAGCTGATGCAACAGAGGAGTAGTATGCTCTCTGTACCCCGCTCCTGTTAGTAGTCTGGCTGCCGCTCGTTGGACTAGTCTTCAAAGGCAACCCCATGTAGAGAGCGTTGCAATAGTCTATACGGGATGTAACCAGAGCGTGGACCACCGTGGCCAAGTCAGACTTCCCAAGGTACGGACGCAGCTGGCACACAAGTTTTAATTGTGCAAAAGCTCCCCTGACCACTGCCGAGACCTGGGGTTCCAGGCTCAGCAATGAGTCCAGGATCACTCCCAGGCTGCGAACCTGCACCTTCAGGGGGAGTGTGACCCCGACAAGCACAGGCTGTAACCCTGTTCAGCCTTTTAACTGACCAGGAGGACCTCTGTCTTATCTGAATTTAGTTTCAATCTGTTAGCTCTCATCCAGTCCGACACAGCAGCTAGACACCGATTCAAGGTCTGGACAGCCTCCTTGGTGACAGGTGAGAAGGAGTGACAGATCTGGACATCATCTGCATAGAGATAACATCTCAATCCGAAACTCCAAATGATCTCCCCCAGTGGCTTCATGTAGATGTTAAACAACATTGGGGACAGAATTGAACCCTGAGGGACTCCACACGACAACGGCGGTGGGGCCGAACAGGTGTCACTCAGTAACACCTTCTGGGACTGTCCCTCAAGAAAGGACTGGAGCCATTGCAAAGCAGTACCCCAAGTCCCATATCGATGAGGCGTCCCAGAAGGATACCGTGATCGACGGTATCGAAGGCCGCTGAGAGGTCCAGCAGAACTAACAGGGACACACTCCCCCTGTCCAGCTCCCGGCGAAGATCATCTACCAAGGCAACCAAGGCTGTTTCCGTTCCATGTCCCGGTCTAAAGCCAGACTGTGCCGGATCTAGATAATCAGTGTCTACCAGAAATCCCTGGAGTTGTGTTGCCACCACACGTTCCATGACTTTGCCCAAATAGGGGATATTGGAAACTGGCCGATAGTTGTCTAATTGAGTGGGGTCCAGTGATGGTTTTTTCAACAGCGGTTTTATGATAGCTTGTTTTAAGCTCGCTGGAATCTTGCCCTCCTGCAAGGAGGCATTAACCACCACCTTCACCCACTCTGCCAAACCCCCTCTGGTTTCCTTTATCAGCCAGGATGGGCAGGGGTAAGTCGCACCTCTCCAAGGATCCGAAGAGAGGTCCAGCAGAACCCAGGGACACACTCCCCCTGTCCAGTTCCCGGCAAAGATCATCCACTAAGGCGGTATGTTTACTTTGGTCTTATCACATGATGTTACTCCTTCTGTGGCACGTTCTTAGCAGCCTATCGTAAACATTATGAAGGAATTTGTAAATTTGGATAATTTGTTCCCCAGACCAAACTGAAATGAAATTGTTCCTCAAGTTCAATTACTGACGTGCGGCAGCCATCATTAACACAGCTTGCTGTAAAGGTAGTCATTGCAGGCAAAATTCATTAATTGTGTCAAGCTGTGCATAAACTAATAATAGCTCTCCTTTGAAGTCGCTATGGAGTGACATGGGATAATTACACCTTCTCTATTACTTAATTTTAATCATATAGTATTTAGTGGGTTTTGCTGCTTTTGTGGTAGATGGCAGGAGTGGGGTGCAGGAGTCATAACAGAAATCATGGAGTATGTACCTGAGGAGAGCATGATACAGCAGAGTTGGGAGATGTATTGTAGAAGGCTTTCATGGCTGGAATCACTGGGTTGTCGTGTCAGGCACTGACTGCTACAACCTGGGGATCACAACCAGATACAGTGAAGACATCTGCCCTTGCGCTGTGCTACTCTGCTGCTGAGTATGCATGCCCAGTGTGGAACACATCTCACCACACTAAAACAGTGGATGTGGCTCTTAATGAGACATGCCGCATGTCTGCGCCCTACACCACTGGAGAAATTACACTGTCTAGCCGGTGTCGCACCACCTGACATCCGCCGGGAAGTAGCAGCCAATAGTGAAAGGACCAAGGCAGAGACATCTCCAGCTCATCCCCTGTTTGGGTATCAGCCAGCACGTCAATGACTTAAATCTAGAAATAGTTTTCTAAGATCTCCAGAGACACTCGCTGGAACACCTCAGCAAGCAAGAGTCCAAAAGTGGCAGGCTCAAACCCAAAACCTCAACCAATGGCTGATACCAAATGAGAGACTCCCCCCTGGGCACACAGAAGACTGGGAGACTTGGAAGGCACTGAACAGACTGCGCTCGGGCACCACGAGATGCAGAGCCAACCTTCAGAAATGGGGCCACAAAGTGGAATCCACGAAATGAGAGTGCCAAGAAGAGCAAACCACTGACCACCTGCTGCAATACAACCTGAGCCCTGCCACATGCACCATGGAGGACCTTCTTGCGGCAACACCAGAGGCACTCCAAGGGGCCAGATACTGGTCAAAGGACATTGGTCAACTACCAAACTCACAAATTTTGTATTTTGTCTCTTTGTTTGCTTTGTTCTGTTAGAAATGTAATATAATTTGACTGGTTGTCCTGACACGACAAATAAAATACTGGGTTATTGCAGATTTTTCGAGCTATATTGCCATGTTCTAGAAGCATTCTCTCCTGACGTTTCACCTGCATCTATGGCAAGCATCCTCTGAGGATGATTTGGGAGAAGTTGTAGATGCTTACATATAGCAAATCTGTTTTCCAGAACTGTCGCTCTTAACATTTAGAGATCAGCAGGTGGCATATTTTTGTTCTTTACCGTAAGCATGTTGTACGTGACTTTTACTTTTTCTCTAACCTATTTGGAACAGAAATACCTCTTACGCTTTGCTTATATATTTGTATAAGAAAGCAAATATTACAGATATACATTTCAACCTTCAGTACTGTTGGTTCACAAGGAACAGAGTGACTACTCTCAGGAGAGACAACAATGTTAGGAATGTATTGTCAAAGGCTTTCATGGCCGGAATCCCTGGGTTGTTGTAGGTTTTTTCGGGCTGTATGGCCATGGTCTAGAGGCATTCTCTCCTGACGTTTCGCCTGCATCTGTGGCAAGCATCCTCAAACTCTAAAACTGCAACAGCACAACAACAGAGAGGAAGCAGGCAGGGACATCTAATCACCTCTCAACAAAAGTTTGCTCCAGGCACAGTCAGCCCATTGTATGTCAATCAAGGTGGTCAGTTGAAACATTCACACCTAGCTCCAGCAGACAAGAGTCCTTTGTCTCACCCTGGTCTTTTCACAGATATATAAACCCCTTTTCCTAGTTCTAACAGACCTCACTACCTCTGAGGATGCTTGCCATAGACGCAGGTGAAACGTCAGGAGAGAATGTCTCTAGACCATGGCCATATAGCCCAAAATAACCTACAAAAACCCAATGTTAGGAATGTGAAAATCCCCCAGTCTTGCTTTTGCTGAGTTTCTTGCTTTTTGCTTGCTTTTTATGTTGTTGCATGAAGCTGATTGGTTGAGCAATGCCCAGGGAGCAAGCTGAGCCTGGGACTTTTGGACACTGTTACATTTTTGTTCAGGCTTGAGCTATGCAGGTGTTCAGAGAGAAGCAGAGAAAGAGTGAGAGTTCCGAATGTGCTCTCGCTTCATGAGCTGCTGAAGGAGTTTATCTACATGGACAAAGAAAGACCATTTTAAACCTCTCATGTAAGGACATTCTGTGAGTTGATGCAATTGATCACATTGTATCAACTCACAATTCAGATATTTTGTTCTGAATTAAAAAGAGTAAATGACTTGTTCTTTACTATTCACTGGCGTGGCATATTTTCTTTCTCTGTCAAGGCAGTGTGTGGGCCGATCAACCTATATGGCTCCGGCCCAGGCCCGTAGCCAGGATTTCGATGGGGGGGGGGGGGGGGAGCTGAGTTTGTTTCGGGGGGGGGGATGAATCTGAGTGAAAGAGGGTCTACCCTAGCAAACCTTTTCTATCGTTACCCCAATACCCCCAAGCATATGGGATATATTGAGCATGATGATCAGATCATGATATGAATAAACATAACAGTTTAAATAATGCACCAGTAAGGCCTTTTCATGAACCACCATGAGAATTTCGGGTGGGGTTGAAGCCCCTCAAGCCCCCCCCACCCCCGGCTACATGCCTGGGCCCAGCGTACCTGTCCGAACGTATCTCCTTCTACGTCCCACCTCGGAGTTTAAGATCTTCTGGGGAGGCCCTGCTCTTGGCCCCACCTCTATCACAAGTGAGGCTGGTGGGGACGAGGGACAGGGCCTTGCCGGTGGTGACCCCTCGCCTGTGGAATTCACTCCCCGGGGAAATTAGGTCATCAACATCCCTCCTCTCATTCAGAAGGAAGCTGAAAACATGGATATGGGACCAGGCTTTTGGGTAATCTGGCAGACTGACAAGGTAATGATGACCAGAAATTGGAATGGACTATGGTAATGCTGAATGGTAGGGCTGGGCGGTTTCGTTCGTTAATTTCGTAATTCGTTAATAATTCGTATTTAAAGTAGCTTACGATCCGATATTGAACCATTCAGGAGCAACTAAAAATCGAAACGAATTTTTAAACTCATTTCGTAATTGTTTCGTAATCGTTTTGAAATTGTTTCGTTATTATTTCCGTATGTCTGGTGCAAGTTTTATAGTTGTTGTTTGTTTTATCAGTGATAAAAAAAATAAATTATCACACCAACAGTCAACAACAGAGGGAGAGGGAAGCTTCAGAAGTTCCCCCTGTCCCATTTGGAGGGTTTTTTAGCGTATTGCGCAATCACGTCCGCCATTAACGAATCGATTCGTTATTGTTTCGAAATTGTTAAAGAAAAATTTCGGAATTCTTTAAAAAAACAAAACGCAAAACCCCCCTAAAAACGAATCGAGTTTAGAAACAAATTTTTCCGTGGTTGCCCAACCCTACTGAATGGACTTACGGATATTAGAACTCGGTGAACGTTGGCCACTAGATTGGCTTTTAATTGTTGTTGTTTTAATTGATTGTTTTTAACTATTGTGGTTATTACTGTTATGTAATTTATCTGTTAAATTTTTGGCATTGAATTGTGGCGGTTGTAAGCCGCCCTGAGTCCGCCCTTGGGGGTTGAGAAGGGCAGGATAGAAGTGCCCGAAATAAATAAAGAAATAAATAAATTTTACATTACACCAAATTTATTTTATAAATATAAACTTTTGATCCTCAAAACTATGTGAATGCTCAAGGTGAGGATGTATTCTTTTTGCAACAAGTCTTAGGAGGCCTAAAAAGGCTTTTGGGGAGTGCTGGCAGCCACACAGTGGACAAGGTGATAGCCTTTGGGACTGATACAGTCTTGGCCCAAATGGACTGGGTGGATGTGAATCCTGGAGCCACAAGAAGTAAATTCCCAAATGCTTTTTGGGAACACTTTGAACTCTCCGCCCTGAGTCACCTTCGGGTTGATATGGGTGGGATACAAATGTTATAAATAAATCTATATAAATAAAAATGTAATATTCATTTGTGGGATTAACAGAATTCAAAAACCACTGGATGAATTGACACCAAATTTGGACACAAGACACCTAACAACCCAGTGTATGTCCTTCACTCAAAAAAATTGATTTTGTCATTTGGGAGTTGTAGTTGCTGGGATTTATAGTTCACCTACAATCAAAGACCAATCTGAACCCCATCAACGATAGAATTGAACCAAACTTGGCACACAGTTCTACCATAGCCAACAAAAAATACTGGAAGGGTTTGGTGGGCAGTGTCTTTTGGTTTTGGAGTTTTAGTTCACCTACATCCAGAGAGCACTGTGGACTCAAACAATGATGGCTCTGGACCAAACTCTACACGAATACTCAATATGCCCAAATGTGAACACTGGTGGAGTTCACATCTTGACATTTGGGAGTTGTAGTTGCTGGGATTTGTAGGTCACCTACAATCACAGAGCATTCTGAACCCCAACAACAATAGAATTAGGCCAACCCCCCCCCCCCAGAACCCCCATGACCGCCAGAGTGGGCCACAGCAACGCGTGGCAGGGAACAGCTAGTCTATATAAATAAAAATGTAATGTCCCGAGCCGATCGCATGGCGCGCGCGCTCCTGCGCCCTCCTCCTCCTCCTCTCTCTCTCTCTTCGCTTGCTCTCTTCCCAGCTGGAGGAGGAGGAGGAGGAGGAGGGCGCAGGAGCGTGCGCGCCATGCGATCGGCTCGGGCTGCTGTGCCCTCCTCTCTCTCTCTCTTCGCTTGCTCTCTTCCCAGCTGGAGGAGGAGGAGGAGGAGGAGGAGGGCGCCCTCCTCTCTCTCTCTTCGCTTGGCTGCAACGACCTTCTCCTGTTTCTGTCAATCATCTGCCCCGCCGGCCAATCACATCTCCCTCCCTTTCGCGCGCGCCCTTCTCCCGTGCCTTCGCCTTGACCATCAGTTTCCCTCCCCACACACGCCGCCCTCAACCTGCCAACCAAGCTTCACAGACCAAGCAAGTATTCAAATACGTATTTTTTTTTGAGGAAGAAAGTATGTCCCTTCAGGCTTTCCGTAGGTGAAGCAGGGAAAGGGATTGCTCACGCCGTCGAGCAGTAAAGATGGCGGCGCCCAGGAGAGCAAAGTGATAGCATAGCGTTCTGGAGGGGGATCTTTCGGCCAAGCAGGTAGGTGGCTCCTCATAGTTACTCAGGCTATTTATTATAATAATAAATAATAAAGGTGGGAAAGAGAGAGAGAAATATGTTTACTAGGCCTGTTTGATCAAGAAAAAAATTGTTTCTAAAATGTTTTGTAAATATTTACGAAATTTCGTAAATAACAAAACATTTTTTTGGAAAGTTTTGTAAATATTTTAAATATCGAAACAAAAAAACACCCCAATTACGAATTGATTTTAGAAAAAAATTTTTTTCTTGATCAAACAGGCCTAGTAAATAAATATACTTAGTCACTTAATGCTGCTATGCTAACATGATAGATCAGCTGGCATTTGTCTGCTTTCTAACCCATTCTTACAGTAGAAATATTTAGAAATATTTAGCTCCTGGGTTATTTCTTTATTTTGTTCTTTCCTTCTTCGTTTTACAAAAAAATTACTAACAATGCAGTTTTGCTTTCTCTGTTGACAGAAGAGATTGAGTTATTTCCCCACTGAACGGATTTTGTTGACAGGATGGATTTCGGCTGTTGACAGAACACATTCTGCCAGTGTGGTGGGCTTGAAACATGTCTTATTGGCAGGATGAATTGAAAGTGTGGGGGACAAAATATAAACAACCTAATCCATTCTGCTGATAAAACACATTTATCAACTTGATCCATCTGCTTGACAAAAGTTTTTCTTGTCGTTGCTTAACACTAAGCATTTTTTTTGGAAAACAAAATGATATAGATTCTTGCTGAGCTGCTTGAAGTTCACATAGTGAAAAGCATTGGATAGCTCTGCATGCATCAGAGCTCATCTGATCTTGGAAGATAACCAAAGTCAGCTCTGTTTAGTACTTGAGTGGGAGACTACTAGTATGTATTTCATCTATGTATTTTAACTATGTTATATCTTGCTTCAAGTCTTGTGGAGAGATGGGTGAGAAATAGGGCTGGGCGGTTTCGTTCATTAATTTCGTAATTTGTTATTAATTCGTATTTAAATTCGCTTACGATCCGATATTGAGCTATTTTGGAATAGTGCGATGAGTTAAATAGATTCGAAACAATTTTTCAACTTATTTCGTAATTGTTTCGAAATTGTTTCGAAATTGTTTCGTAATTATTTTCACATGTCTGGTGCAAGTTTTATAGTTGTTGTTTGTTTTATCACACCAACAATCAACAACAGAGGGAGAGGGAAGCTTCAGAAGTTCGCCCTGTCCCATTTAGAGGTTTTTTCAGCATATTTTTAGCATATTTGGAGGTTTTTTTTTAGCATATTGCGCAATCGCGTCCGCCATTAATGAATCGATTCGAAATTTACAAAATTTTGTATATTTCGAAATTTTTAAAAGGAAAATTTTGGAATTCTTTAAAGAAACAAAATGTGATGGACCCCTTAAAAACGAATCGAGTTTAGAAACAAATTTTTCCGTGGTTACCCAGCCCTAGTGAGAAACCACCACCACCACCACCACCATCATCATCATCATTTCTGATGAAGGAATTGGCTAAATCACACCTTGTGCTGGTACGGCTGTACCAGGAGCTCCAACTTCATTTTCTTTCTATTGAGTGTTTGTGTGCTGGTACAGCTGTACCAGAAGCTCCCACTTTATTTGCCTTGTATTAAGTGTTTGCTTGCAGCCCAAGGCTTGGGATTCTGCAGAAGGGTGGCTTCCTGTTAAAGTTTGCATTTCTAGGGCAGGCCCCCTGTCCATCATCGTTAAGTTTGGTTCTGCCCAGGGGCGGCTCAACCCATTACGCAAAGTAAGCCTTTGCAATATAGTTGATTTTGCCCAGGGGCGCTCTTGAGGCATCCTTGAGGGAAAATAGACCTTGGCATATGTGAGTTGTAGTTACTGGGATGTATAGTTCACCTACAATCAAAGAGCATTCTGAACTCCACCAATGATGGAATTGAACCAAATATGGCACACAGAACTCCCACGACGAACAGAAAATATATATCAGCGATTGGTTTGGGGCGGGGGTGCCAAAATACTGTTTGCTTACCGTTGAAAATTACCTAGGGCTGCCTCTGCACACAGGCACCAACATTTGTGAATGACTGCCGCCCCCTCCTCTATTTTTGCAAATATTTATATACCCTCAGGTAAACAAGAATATTTTTGTCATAGAAAGTACTTTGACCTTTACTCTTCCTGTCCCATCAACCTCTTGATGGAAAGTACCTTCTTGCACCTGCAAACTTTGCGCTTAACCACAAACCAACTTCCTATGCAAGCTCGCTAATATAACGACTTTTCAAAAAGCCAAAACCTTGAACTTTGTATGATCTCTATACTAACATTTTGATTAAAGATTTTAATTTTTAATATTTCGTAGGCTTATGCCTCCTTCAGAATCTCATCCAAAAGTGAACCAGAGTAAGAATAAAGGCATTGACTTTTGCTTTTATACATCTTCAAATGCAGTGATTAGTTGGGGGGGGGGGCAAAATACTGTTTGCTTACCGTTGAAAATTACCTAGGGCCACCTCTGGTTCTGCCCCCTGTTCAGGACAATTGAGAAGGGAAGGGAACCATTTTCAGTCAGTCTCAGCAAGGAAAGTCAATGTACAGGACATATACAGACTTCTCCTGTACAAAGGCTTCAACCCTTAAGACTTCCCGGGGGAGAACAGTCTTAAGAGCAAAAGGATTCCCAAAGATTCCCAGGGAAACAGCCCTAAAGCTCTGAGGAATTTCAGGGGGAAAAACAGCTTTGAATATCTAAGAACTCCAGCTGAAGTGACTACAGGCCTACTGGTAGGTCCACTCGGTGCTTTGAGACACAGTTCAACCTGGTATTGGCGCCCACATCAGTTAGGTTTAGGTTCACAGTCAGCCTGGGAGAAGTTTGGAAAAGGGATTTTCCTTTAGAGTAAAGTAACAGTTCGAAGCCACCAGTTGCACAAAAGCCTGGAAGCATTTGTTTGACCTTTTGAAGACAAAATAAGTTTCTGTTGATTGTTCAGCAATAAAGACTTTGTTATATTTCACAAGCCCTCCAAAGAATGTTTATGGTGAAAATCCTTAAGAATTTCTCTTCGGGCCCCCTGGCTTCCCGCTGGGCTAAAGTTGCACGTCCTGTTTTAAAAGCAATTCGTTTCAAGCCCAGCGCGCGACAGAATAGTTTGCATGTATTCCAAGGTTCCATGCATTTTGCAATAAGGTGGTTTCCCTTGCTCTGCAATTATAGGGCCAATGACCCGTCAATCATCATTATGTTCTTTAGTTCCGCCCCTTTCCCCAGGGCTCTGGGAGGGAAAAGAAAGACTTCAGGCAGTCTTTCAGTTTGGAAGCCCAGTTACAGGACGTGAGCTTTCCCCACCTGTAAAGAAGCTTCGTTTCTCACAAAATCTAGGGGAAACAGCCCTAAAGCTTCTAAGGAAAACAGTATTACAGCACAACCCTTGTTGGGGTTAAAGATACAGATCCACACAATTCGTGGAGAAAATCCAAAAGAACTCCAGCTGGAAAATCTACAAAGCCTTGGCTGGTAGGTCTACTCGGGACCTAAGAAGCAGTTTGGAGCCAGGAGTAGGGCCCACACCAGCAAAGTTTGCCCGGGAGGGGTCAAAAAGGGTTTTCCTTGTTAAAGAAAGAAATAGTTCTCCAAGCAAGGTGCCTGCCCTTTGTAGAGAAGTTAAGAAGCATTTGTTTAATTTGTTCAAGATCTAAGAAGTATTTCATTGTTTGTTGAAGAGTTAAGCAATAATGAAGGACTTTGATAAACCTTTCAAGCTTCGAAAGACTCTGTATAGGAAAATCCTTAGGGCGTCTCACTCGAGGCACCCCGGCTTCCCGCTGGGCACAAAGGGCACATCCTGTTCAAAAGCCAACTGCTATAGGCCCAGCGCTTGAGAGCACACCCCTGAATATTCCTTTTAATAGTTAAAATAGCATTCTTTGTCACAGCGTCATACTGCTGGCTTATATTCAATTTATGCTCAAAATATGATTCCAAGGTCTTTTTCCCATGGAGCATTGTTGCCATGTATATTTCACCTCTGCTGAGTCCCAGCATAATATAAAGAGATCTTTCATGTTAGAAAGTATACACACCAGTAAGTATCACTTTGTTTGTTGTTGTTCATTCGTTCAGTTGTTTCTGACTCTTCGTGTCCTCATGGACCAACCCCTACCAGAGCTCCCTGTCAGCAGTCACCACTCCCAGCTCCTTCAAGGCCAATCCAGTCACTTCAAGGATCCCATCCATCCATCTTGCCCTTGGTCGGCCCCTCTTCCTTTTTCCTTCCATTTCCCCAGCAAAATTGTCTTCTCTAAGCTTTCCTTTCTTCTCATTATGTGGCCAAACTACTTCATCTTTGGGTTGTTGTAGGTTTTTTCGGGCTTTATGGCCATGGTCTAGAGGCATTCTCCCCTGACGTTTTGCCTGCATCTATGGCAAGCATCCTCAGAGGTAGTGAGGTCTGTTGGAACTAGGAAAAAGGGTTTATATTAGGCCTGGGTAACAACGGAAAAATTTGTTTCTAAAATTGATTCGTTTTTTGGGGTTTTTTGAGTTTTGATATTTAAAAGAATTCCGATTTTTTTTAAAAAAAGTTCGATATTTATGAAATTTTGTAAATGGTAAAAAAATTACAAAACAATAACGAAACAATAACGAAACAATAACGAATCGATTCGTTAATGGCGGACGCGACCGCGCAATACGCTAAAAAACCTCCAAATGGGACAGGGGGAACTTCTGAAGCTTCTCTTTCCCTCTGTTGTTGACTGTTGGTGTGATATTTATAATTTTTTTTTCACTAATTAAACAAAAAACAACTATAAAACTTGCCCCAGACATGCGGAAATAATAACAAAACGACCTCAAACCAATAACGAAATGAATACATAACGAAATACGAAGCATTTACGAAACGAATTGAAAAATTCGTTTCGTTTTTAAGCTGCTCCAGAATGGTTCGTTATCGCTTCGTTATTTTAAAAAAATAACGAATTTTTAATGAATTACGAATTAACGAAACAAAACCGCCCAGCCCTAGTTTATATATCTTTGGAATGTCCAGGGTGATACACTCTTGTCTGCTGGAGCTAGGTGTAAATGTTTCAACTGATCACCTTGATTAGCATATAATGGCCTGACAGTGCCTGGAGCAAACTTTTGTTGAGAGGTGATTAGATGTCCTTGTTTGTACTTCATCTTTGCCTCTACTATCCTTCCTTCCAATGAGCAGTCGGGCTTTATTTCCTGAAGTATGGACTGGTTGGATCTTCTCATAATCTAAGGCACTCTCAGAACTTTCCTCTAGCACTTTAGGACTTCATAGCAAGCATCCTAGGATGCTTCCAGCCTTTTCTGGCGATGGAGCCCTACATCTGCCATCATATGATGTTCTGTAACTTGTTGTTGTTGTTGTTGTTGTTGTTGTTGTTGTTGTTGTTGTTATTCCTCCTTTTATTAGCATTTGCCTTCTTGACCATATTTTGATATTGGCTGCACACATCCAGGCTTTCATCTGTGAAATATCGGAGAGTATGGAATGGTAGCCAGTTGCCTAATAAAAGTTAATGAAACTAACCTTATTAGGCTAGCCGTATTTTCAATCTGTCTGTTCTGCAATGATTCCCCATCCTATGTCTGCAGCCACAATGTTTTATGACCTTAGTGAGACGCAGGCTTCGGTCTTCCTTCAAGTTTTCAGAGTAGAGAATGCGAGACGGGCGGGGGAGCGCGGAATTGAAATTCTGGGCTTTCTGTTTAGCTGATGTAACGGTAGAGTAACTTCATTTTTCCCCAGTCGCACAAATCGTCAAGTGCTATATTTATTCCTCACTCTCTTCTGCTTTGATGCATAGAAAGGGAAAGATCAGGTCACACAATTTTTCCTCCCAAACTGCTGATGTAGATAACATTTTGATGATATTGTCATTTAAAGTAATTGGAAATGGAATCCCTTTCCACTCGGTCAACTGAGTCAGGCAACCAGTGTGCCAGGGAACATAAGAAATCAATATATGAATACGGCGAGGCAAAAATGATGATGCTTCTCCACTCTCCCTTTCACAGCCTGAGGCTTCTCTTGAAGGGCTGGAGGTGGTAAAAGGATAGCACGGACTTTATCTCCCAGGCAAAAGGCCGGCGCCTCTCCACGGAGACATGCTTTTGCTTTGAATGACCACTGAAAAAATATCCTCACAATATTATGTTTGAAAAGGAATTGCCCATTTCTGGGTTGTTGTAGGTTTTCCCGGGCTGTATGGCCATGTTCTGGAGGCAATTTTTCTCCTGACGTTTCGCCTGAATCTATGGCAAGCATCCTCAGAGGTAGTGAGGTCTGTTGGAACTAGGAAAAAATGGGTTTATATATCTATGGAATGACCAGGGTGAGACAAAGGACTTTTTTCTGCTGGGGCTAGGTGTGAATGTTTATATTTTATTTATTTATTTGCTTCACTTTTATACCGCATATTTCAGCCCTTGACAGGCGACTCAATGCGGTTTACAGTGCAATTAAAACACAGCAATACAACAACCGGGACGACAACGTCGCTCCACAACAATTAACATCAGACAGACAAATCAACAAACAACATATATAGCGCCTCCGTTAAAGTCAGATCCATTCTCATAGTCATTGTGCCGTTCCTATGTTCAGTTACCGTCTTCCTTAGTTAGTTGCATTGCCTAGCCAAACGCTTGTTCGTAAAGCCAGGTCTTGACCATTCTCCGAAACGCCAGCAACGAAGGTGCCTGTCTGATGTCTGCTGGTAAGGCATTCCATAGCCGAGGGGCCACCACTGAGAAGGCCCTGTCTCTCGTCCCCGCCAAGCGCAGGGGACGCAGGCGGGATCGAGAGCAGGGCCTCCCCAGACGATCTTAATATTCTAGTCGGTTCGTAGGCGGAAATGTGTTCGGAGAGGTAAGCGGGGCCAGAACCGTTTAGGGCTTTATAGGCCAAGGCCAGCACCTTGAATTGAGCCCGGTAGCGGATTGGCAGCCAGTGGAGCTGGCTCAGCAGAGGAGTGGTGTGCTCCCTGAGTGCTGCTCCTGTTAGCAACCTGGCTGCCGAGCGCTGGACCATCTGAAGCTTCCGGGCCGTCTTCAAGGGCAACCCCACGTAGAGCGCGTTGCAGTAATCAATTCGGGATGTGACCAGAGCGTGGACCACCGTGGCCAAGTCCGACTTCCCAAGGTACGGGCGCAGCTGGCGCACAAGTTTGAGTTGTGCAAATGCTCCCCTGGACCCCGCCGAGACCTGGGGTTCCAAGCTTAGCGAAGAGTCCAGGATCACACCCAAGCTGCGAACCTGCGTCTTCAGGGGGAGTGTAACCCCGTCTAACACAGGCTGTAACCCTATACCCTGTTCGGCCTTCCGACTGACCAGGAGTGCCTCTGTCTTATCTGGATTCAATTTCAATTTGTTCGCCCTCATCCAGTCCGATACAGCGGCCAAGCAACGGTTCAGGACCTGAACAGCCTCCTTAGTAGTAGGTGGGAAGGAGTGACAGAGTTGGACATCATCTGCGTACAGATAACACCGAAATTGTCCACATGCTTGTGGATTTCAATGGCTTCTCTGTGTAGTCTGACAAGCATGTGGACAATTTCAACAGAAAGGAAGAAACCATGAAAATGAACAAAATCTGGCTACCAGTATTAAAAAACTCAAAAATTACAACAGCAAAACAACAGAGGGGAAACAAACAGGCACGTAAAATCACTCTCAACAAAAGATTCCCCCCAGGCACTTCCAAGCCCTTGAATGCTAATCAAGGTGATCAGCTGAAACATTCACACCTAGCCCCAGCAGACAAAAGTCCTTTGTCTCACCCTGGTCATTCCACAGATATATAAACCCATTTTTCCTACTTCCAACAGACCTCACTACCTCTGATGATGCTTGCCATAGATGCAGGCGAAACGTCAGGAGAAAAACTGCCTCCAGAACATGGCCATACAGCCCGGAAAAACCTACAACAACCCAGTGATTCCGGTCATGAAAGCCTTCGACAATACAATTGCCCATTTCCTTTACCAATGTCCCATCTCCTTTCAAAGATGTCCAACTATATTTCAGCAGAGGGATTTTTCTATTTTCTGGATGCTCACAGACACAAGCAGTGGTTTTAAAAATATAATACAATGCCTTCATTTGGAATGTAACTAGGATTTCAGTCTCAAAGCGCATCCCAATTAAGTTTGTTTCTTGACCTCTCCTCATAAGGTCCTTCACCCTACTGGAGGTCTTGCCAAACATAGACAAAAAGAGACCATTAATCTGTGTTATGGGAATAACAGACCCCTATGGATTCACAGTTTTTGGGTGCAAACACATCAGATCCCCATTGACTCCATTTATATGTACCTCACAGAAGTCCACTAATAATGATCTCTCCAGTGCATTATGAGTCCTCCACAGCCTCGTTTGCCACGAGCAATGTATAAACCATTCTTGATTGTATTTATTATGCTTGGGCGGTTTCGTTCGTTAATTTCGTAATTTGTTATTAATTCGTATTTAAATTAGCTTACGATCCAATATTGAGCCATGCAGGACTACTGTGAGGAGTAATTAAAAATCGAAACAATTTTTCCAATTTATTTCGTATTGTTTCGTAATTGTTTCGTAATTGTTTCAAAATTGTTTCGTAATTGTTTCGTAATTATTTCCGTATGTCTGGTGCAAGTTTTATAGTTGTTGTTTGTTTTATCAGTGATAAAAAAATAAATTATCACAACAACAGTCAACAACGGAGGGAGAGGGAAGCTTCAGAAGTTCCCCCTGTCCCATATTTTAGCATATTGCGCAATTGCGTCCGCCATTAACGAATCGATTCGTAATTTTACGAAATTTCGTATATTTCAAACTTTTTTAAAGGAGAATTTCAGAATTCTTTAAAAAAACGAAACGCAAGGGCCCCCCTAAAAACAAAACGAGTTTAGAACCAAATTTTTCCGTGGTTACCTAAGCCTAGTATTTATGTGTACTAACTATGCTCTGGGCCAGAGTGAAGAGAGAGGGGGCCAGGGGACAGTCCCATCTTGTCTCCTGCATATGTCATCAGTTGAGGGCCTCTCCCCCCAGCACCAACTGTGGCTCTGGGCCAGAGTGAAGAGAGGGGGGGCAGGGGATAGTCTCACCTTGTCTCCTGCATATGTCATCAGTTGGGGACCCCTTCCCCCAGCACCACCTGCCGCTCTGGACCAGAGTGAAGAGAGGGGGGGCAGGGGATAGTCTCACCTTGTCTCCTGCATATGTCATCAGTTGGGGACCCCTTCCCCCAGCACCACATGCCGCTCTGGACCAGAGTGAAGAGAGGGGGGGCAGGGGACAGTCCCATCTTGTCTCCTGCATATGTCATCAGTTGGGGACCCCTTCCCCCAGCACCACCTGCTGCTCTGGGCCAGAGTGAAGAGAGAGGGGGCCAGGGGACAGTCCCATCTTGTCTCCTGCATATGTCATCAGTTGGGGACCCCTTCCCCCAGCACCACCTGCCGCTCTGGGCCAGAGTGAAGAGAGAGGGGGCCAGGGGACAGTCCCATCTTGTCTCCTGCTTATGTCATCAGTTGGGGACCCCTTCCCCCAGCACCACCTGCCGCTCTGGGCCAGAGTGAAGAGAGGGGGGGGGCAGGGGATAGTCTCACCTTGTCTCCTGCATATGTCATCAGTTGGGGACCCCTTCCCCCCTAGCACCACATGCTGCTCTGGACCAGAGTGAAGAGAGAGGGGGCCAGGGGACAGTCCCATCTTGTCTCCTGCATATGTCATCAGTTGGGGACCCCTTCCCCCAGCATCACATGCCGCTCTGGACCAGAGTGAAGAGAGGGGGGCCAGGGGACAGTCCCATCTTGTCTCCTGCTTATGTCATCAGTTGGGGACCCTTTCCCCAGAACCACCTGCCACTCTGGATCAGAGTGAAGAGAGAGGGGGCCAGGGGACAGTCCCATCTTGTCTCCTGCTTATGTCATCAGTTGGGGACCCCTTCCCCCAGCACCACCTGCTGCTCTGGGCCAGAGTGAAGAGAGAGGGGGCCAGGGGACAGTCCCATCTTGTCTCCTGCATATGTCATCAGTTGGGGACCCCTTCCCCCAGCACTGAAGTTCATTTTAGCCATTAAGGTGCATTTGGGTTAATGTACAATGTCAATACAACCTGTACTCATTGTGAGTTCAATCCTGACTATCCCCATGATGCATTTCTGGTAGGTATGCATATGCAGCTTATACCGAGTTATTTCATTTTAGCTTCATGTTATTTATTTATTTATTTACCACATTTATATACCACCTTTCTCAGCCGAAGGGCGACTCAAGGCAGTCCACAATCGGCAACAATTTGATGCCTCCACAACTATAAAATAGATGTTAAAACAGATTATAAATACAATCAAAACATTAACATATAATATAAAAACCATACAAAGCCATAAAAACATAAACTTCAACATCTCCTTACTAAAGTCGTAATCCAAGTGCATTGTCAAATTGTTCCAAATTTCATCTTTATCTAATTATGTCGCATTAGTGAAAGCTTGCTTGAAGAGCCATGTTTTAACCTTCTTACAGAATGTCAGTAGAGAAGGGGTCGGTCTTATATTCGTGGGAAGGGCATTCCCACGGATATACAGCTGAGGGGCCACTGCTGAGAAGGCCCTGTCTCTTATTTCCGCCAATCGCATCTGTGAAGTATGCAGGACCGAGAGCAGGGCCTCCTCAGAAGATCTTAGAGTCCTAGATGGTTCATAAGGAGAGATATGTTCGGACAGGTAAGCTGGGCTGGCACCGTTTAGGGCTTTATAGGCTAAAGCCAGCACTTTGAATTGTACCTGGTAGCAGACTGGCAGCCAGTGGAGCTGGTGCAACAGAGGAGTTGTATGATCTCTGAGCATCACTCCCGTTAGCAACCTGGCTGCCGCGCAGTGGACCATTTGCATCTTCCGATCAGTCTTCAAAAGCAGCCCTGTGCCGTCCACCCAGATGCTATAAAAAATAAAACAGCGACGTGCATCTATGTCTGAGTGAACTGCGGGTGTCTTTCTTTCCTTTGTGCGGTTCAGAATGGTCTTTGATTGTACGTGAACCATAAATCCCAGCAAGTACAACTCCCAAATGTCAAGTTTCTATTTTCCCCAAACTCCAGCAGTGTTCACATTTGGGCATATTGAGTCTTCGTGTAGAGTTTGGTCCAGATCCATCATTGTTTGAGTCCACAGTGCTCTCAAGATGTAGGTGAACTACAACTCCAAAACCAAAGGACACTGCCCACCAAACCCTTCCAGTATTTTCCTTTGGTCATGGGAGAACTGTGTGCCAAGTTTGGTTCTATTCTATTCTTGGTGGGGTTCAGAATGCTCTGTGATTGTAGGTGAACTATAAATCCCAGCAACTACAACTCCCAAATGTCAAGTTTCTATTTTCCCCAAACTCCAGCAGTGTTCACATTTGGGCATATTGAGTCTTTGTGTAGAGTTTGGTCCAGATCCATCATTGTTTGAGTCCACAGTGCTCTCAAGATGTAGGTGAACTACAACTCCAAAACCAAAGGACACTGCCCACCAAACCTTTCCAGTATTTTTGGTTGGTCATGGGAGAACTGGCCTTAAGTATTTTCTGTTGGTCATGGCAGTTCTGTGTGGGAAATTTGCCCCAATTCTGTCATTCGTGGGCTTCAGGATGCTCTTTGATTGTTGGTGAACTATAAATCTAAGCAACTACAACTCCCGAATGACAAAATCAAATTTTTTGAATGAAGGACATACATTGGGTTGTTAGGTGTCTTGTGTCCAAATTTGGTGTCAATTCGTCCAGTGGTTTTTGAGTTCTGTGAATACCACAAACGAACATTACATTTTTTATTTATATAGATTTCATTTCACTTTGCCACTGCATATAATGGAACTTCAGCATCTATGGATTTTGGTATTGAGAGAATGGTCCTGGAATCAGACCCCAGTAGATACCACAGACCAAGTGTACATTTAACAAAAAACAGAGTAGAAACCATTTTTTTAAAAAATAATCTGCTCAACCTCCAAATGTGACAGAGTTTAATTTGGATTATATGATTTGCCCTGCTGTTACAATAATGCTTCTAATTTATTTTGTATTTTTTTTCCTCAGATGGAATGTCTTAATATGTGTGAATGATATATATGATTTTAATAGTGTTCAACACTTTCGGGACTCATTGAATTGGAAAGTGCCTTAATTCGCTAATAGGAATGACTCTAAGTGGGGGATAATTCTTGCTTGACATTTCGAGGGTTTTTTTAAATGCCTCATCTGTTGCAATCTGGAATTTTGTTCCAATGTGTCCACTGAATAAATGATGCATTGGTTTGATTTTGATTATTTGTAGGAAGAGAGGGACAAAAAAATTGAAACACCCCAGCATTTAAAAGAAAGAAGCAGTGGCGGCTCATCCATTACGCGAAGTAAGCGGTCGCAGAACACTTTTTTTGCCAGGGGCGCAGAGGCGCCTCTGTAAATGCCCCTCGACCGCCACTTGAGGAGCGCCCTCTCAGCTCACAGCAGCAGTCCGAGGGGAGCCTCGGCTTTCTTGCCTCGCTGCCGGGTAATCCTCTTCCCAAAGTTGCCGGGCCCTTGAGCCTCGCCTAGCCCCTTTCGTTCCTGCTCCACCCGGCCAATCGTTCTCCGTGTTCAATCCCTTCCCCATGACCGGCTCCCTTTCCCGATCTCCGGGCGCTCCACCCGCCTCCTCTCCTCTCCCCAATCCGTGGGTGGACCAAGGGGCAGAGCCACCGTGCCTGGCCCGCTTCGGGTCCGAAGGCGTGTTTGAAGACCCCAGCATGCGCACCAAAAGTCGCCTCTTCTCCTGACTTTCTCTTCAGCCATTGGGACCAAGAGAGAGAGAGAGAGAGAGAGAGCCCCTCCGGCTGGAGGTATCTCCCACCTCCGCTCCCTCCTTTGTTTTTGCGCCTACCTTCAGGAAAGGTGGGCATCTCCACCTCTCTCTCTCTCTCTCTCTCTCTCTCGGTCCCAATGGCTGAGGAGAAAGGTCAGGAGAAGAGGTGACTTTTGGTGCACACGCCGGGGTCTTCAGGCATGCCTCCGGACCCAAAGCGGGCCAGGCAAGGGAGCAAGTGCGGCGTGTAGTTACTGGGATGCATAGTTCACCTACAATCAAAGAGCATTCTGAACTCCACCAATGATGCTCTTTGATTGTAGGTGAACTATGCATCCCAGTAACTACACGCCGCACTTGCTCCCTTGCCTGGCCCGCTTTGGGTCCGGAGGCATGCCTGAAGACCCCGGCGTGTGCACCAAAAGTCACCTCTTCTCCTGACTTTCTCTTCAGCCATTGGGACCAAGAGAGAGAGAGAGAGAGAGAGAGCCCCTCCGGCTGGAGGTATCTCCCACCTCCGCTCCCTCCTTTGCTTTTGCGCCTACCTTCAGGAAAGGTGGGCATCTCCACCTCTCTCTCTCTCTCTCTCTCTCTCTCTCGGTCCCAATGGCTGAGGAGAAAGGTCAGGAGAAGAGGTGACTTTTGGTGCACACGCCAGGGTCTTCAGGCATGCCTCCAGACCCAAAGACCCAAGGGAGCAAGTGCGGCAAGTGTAGTTACTAGGATGTATAGTTCACCTACAATCAAAGAGCATTCTGAACTCCACCAATGATGGAATTGAACCAAATATGGCACACAGAACTCCCACGATGAACAGAAAATATATATCAATGATTGGTTGGGGTGGGGTGGGGCGCCAAAATACTGTTTGCTTACCGTTGAAAATTACCTAGGGCCGCCTCTGGAAAGAAGGAATGGTTTTAATGCTTTCAGGAGCCCTTAAACCAGGGGTCCTCAAATTTTTTAAACAGAGGGCCAGGTCACAGTCCCTCAAATGGTTGGAGGGCCGGATTATAATTTGAAAAAAAAAAAGAATGAATTCTTATGCACACTGCACATACTGTATATACTCGAGTATAAGCCTAGTTTTTCAGCCCTTTTT
Source organism: Anolis sagrei (assembly GCF_037176765.1). Taxonomy (NCBI): domain Eukaryota; kingdom Metazoa; phylum Chordata; class Lepidosauria; order Squamata; family Anolidae; genus Anolis; species Anolis sagrei. Next base: position 9,848,498 of record NC_090027.1, on the reverse strand, counting down.
TTAGGTTGAAAAAGCTCCCCTCGGCTTATACTCGAGTCAACGTTATTTATTATTTTACTCTATTATTATTATTACTGTTATTACATTTATAGGTTCGCTTTGTTATTTGTATTATTATTACATTTATTATTTTACTCTATTATTATTGGAAGGATATGTAAACACATGTTCATTGAAGAAGGTTAGAATAATGGTTTAGTCAGAGTTGGAAAGTCTTATCTTACAGTTTTATGTAAATATTAATAAACAGTCAACCTACTGATGCCTCAATTAATGTAATTTTATTGGTATCTAGTTTTATTTTGAAACTGACCCATAGCTGCTGCATTTCCCATCCTCGGCTTATACTCGAGTCAATAAGTTTCCCCCGTTTTTTGTGGTAAAATCAGGTGCCTCGGCTTATCTTTGGGTCGGCTTATACTTGAGTATATACGGTATCTTATTTGTAATGCAAAAACACCCTCTTAAAAACAATACAATAATTAAAATGAAGAATAATTTTAACAAATTTAAACTTATTAGTATTTCAATGGGAAGTGTGGGCCTGATTTTGCTTGATTAGATAGAATTGTTGTTGTTGATGTTGTTGTTGTGTGCTTTCAAGTCATTTTAGACTTAGGTTGACCCTGAGCGAGGGCCGGGAAAATGACTTTGGAGGGTCGTATCCGGCCCCCGGGCCTTAGTTTGAGGACCCCTGCCTTAAACAATGAAGGACTATCTGCCGTATGTCAGCAACTGCAACAATTGCTGCATGGATCAACATCTGGCTGCTGGAACTGAGGTTCTACTTTGTCTTAGTTTTTTATTCTCTCTCTATCTCTGTCTATGCCAGGCTTGGTAAACTTTAGCCCTCTAGATGTTTTGGACTTCAACTCTCAGAAATCTCAGCCATTGTACTGGCTGTTAGGAAATGAAGCTGAAGTCCAAAACACCTGGAAGGCTGAAGTTTGCCCATTCCTGGTTTACCCCTATCTCTCAAATACGGCCATTGTTTCTCACACACAAACTCAACAGAGATCAAGGAAGGGAAAGAAGAATGTTGGGGACCCCCCCCCCCCCCCCCGCCCCGCACCAACTGCTGTTCTGAGTCAGAGTGAAGAGAAGACAGTTCCACCTTGTCTCCTGTGCTATGCTAATAATATAATACAATATAATATAATACAATATAATATATTGTATATCTATATAAATAAAATTGTAATGTTCGTTTGGGGGATTAACATAACTCAAAAACCACTGGACAAATTGTCACCAAATTTGGACACAATACACATATCAGGCCAACGAGTGACGATCACTCATAAAAATACTGAAAAACACAACAGAACATACTTAAAAGGCCAAAAAAAATTATAACACATGCGCTAAACCACATATATAGACATATACACAAATATATATACACACATATACATACACAAAGCACATATACACAGACTGGGCCACAGTAACACGTGGCAGGGGATGGCTAGTAATATAATATATTGTAAGCCGCTCTGAGTCCTCTTCGGGATGAGAAGGGCGACATATAAATGTCATAAATGAATGAATGAATAAATAAATAATAATGTTAGCCCTAGAACAAAATCATCCTAATGCTTAACTACATTAAGGCTCTCCAGCACTTTGACTGCAACTACTAGATGATGATGATGATGATGATGATGATAAAGATAATGCATGAGATTGGATGTGGCACATGAACAATGGCGCCCCCAGAAACCCTTCTGTAGTCCATGACAGAGACCCCTTCCACATAGCTGAATAAAATCCCACATTATCTGCTTTAAACTGAGATATATCGCAGTGTGGATTCAGATAATCCAGTTCAAAGCAGATATTGTGGGTTTTTCTGCCTTAATTTAGCCCCCAGTGGCGCAGTCGGCAAAAGCGTTGAGCTGCTCAACTTGCTAACCAAAAAGGTCACGGGTTCGAATCCTGGGAGCGGTGTGAGCTCCCACTGTTAGCCCCAGGTTCTGCCAACCTAGCAGTTTGAAAACATGCAAATATGAGTAGTTCCAAAGGTACTGCTCCAGTAGTAAGTAGGCCTGGGCAGTTTCGTTCGTTAATTTTGTAATTCATTAAATATTCGTTAATTTTAGCAATTACAAAACTATTACAAAACTTATTTTTAAACCCGGAAGTGTTTTTAAATATCGAAACGGCATGCGCCAAAAAATTTTGTATTTCCGTCCATTTCGGAAATACGTAAGATGGCTTGGCGCTAGATGCTTGCTGGGAGCTCTCCTCTCTCTCCTCTGCCAGTCAGAGCCTGAAAGAGGAGGAGGAGGAGGAGGAGAGGGCGGGGAAGGCGCCGGCTGAGCAAGGCGGCCCGTCGCTTCGTTCTCCCGAGGAGGAGAGGGCGGGGAAGGTGCCGGCTGAGCAAGGCGGCCCGTCACTTCGTTCTCCCGAGGAGGAGAGGGCGGGGAAGGCGCCGGCTGAGCAAGGCAGCCCGTCACTTCGTTCTCCCGAGGAGGAGAGGGCGGGGAAGGTGCCGGCTGAGCAAGCGAGCGAGAGGGCGAGCGACCCTCAGCGGGAAGGCGGCCCGTCCCTCCTTCCTCACCTTTGCGGTGGGTGTGCTTCGTTCTCCCAATTCCTTAGCGGAGGGCTGTGCTTCGTTCTCCCAATTCCTTAGCGGAGGGCTGTGCTTCGTTCTCCCAATTCCTTAGCGGAGGGCTGGGCTAGATGGCCTTTGGGGAGCCCTTCTCCCAATTTCGCATTGCTTCGGAGGAGCCGGGCCCGCCAGAGTGAGTGCCTGCCTTCCCTCCTTAATAATAATCTCTCCTCCCTATTCTACTAAATTAATAATTAAATTAAAAAATATTGAAAAAATATTGAAAAAATATTGAAAAAATATTGAAAAAATATTGAAAAAATATTGAAAAAATATTGAAAAAATATTGAAAAAATATTGAAAAAATATTGAAAAAAAAGGGTGCCATCTTTACAAAATGTTTTGTAAATATTAACGAAATTTCGTAAATACCGAACTTTTTTAAGGGAAAATTTTGTAATTATTTTAAATATCGAAACAAAAAAAACCCCAAATACAAATCGATTTTAGAAACAAATTTTTGCGTTGTTACCCAGGCCTAGTAGTAAGGTAACGGCACATGACCTTGGAGTTGTCTACAGGCAATGCCAAGGTCTTCAGCTTAGAAATGGAGATGAGCACCAACCCCCAAAGTCGGACACGATTGGACATAATGTCAGAGGAAAACCTTTACCTTTACCTTTGCCTTGATATTCTGGGTTATATGACTGCGTGGAAGGGCCCAGAGAAGTCTTAAAACCTTATGTGAATACATAAACATTACATTGATGTGGACTGATTCATTTATCTCTGTCTACAGCACAGGGTTGCCAAAGGCATTTTCCTCTTTTCTGTTTTCTCCCTAAATTTAACAAGTGGTGCATTGTTCTAATTAAAAACTGTGGGGTGGGTTAACAGGATAATTTCAGCCTGTCCATCAATATATAAAGCTGTCACTCAAGAGAAGATGGCTTTGGTGTGGGCATTAGGCTCCCCCAACACACAAATTGCCTATAACGGATTGAGTTTGATTATTGTCCTGATTAATTACACCCACAGGATTGGCCTAGGCTTTGCCAAGTCTCGGCTCATTTGTATTCCACTGTGTTTTCCTTGTGATGAAACAGAGCAAAACAGAAACAAGAGAAGGGAAAGAGATAATGAGCGACCCGGCAACCTTTCGAAGTCCTCACTCCCAGGGGCTCCAACATCTTCTGCGAGTAACTATGCAATTATCTCATGTCATTGCTGTACACATGAGCTAGACCTTACCCTTGTAGAACCTAACAGAAAATGAAAATGTTACATTATGGGTTTTAGTTTTTTTCATGGACATCAAGAATTCAGTTGTTGAATCACTAATGCTGTTTAAAATGTATTGCTCATTCTGAACAACGCTGAAAAAGAATCAACAGAAATCTATATAAATAAAAATGTAGTGTTTGTTTGTGGGATTAACATAACTCAAAAACCACTGGACGAATTGACACCAAATTTGGACACAAGACACTGATCTGGCCAATGAGTGACCATCCATATAAATAAAAATGTAATGTTCGTTTGTGGGATTAACATAACTCAAAAACCATTGGATGAATTGACACCAAATTTGGACACAATACACTTATCTGGCCAATGAGTGACCATCCATATAAATAAAAATGTAATGTTCGTTTGTGGGATTAACATAACTCAAAAACCATTGGACGAATTGACACCACATTTGGACACAAGACACTTATCTGGCCAATGAGTGACCATCCATATAAATAAAAATGTAATGTTCATTTGTGGGATTAACATAACTCAAAAACCATTGGATGAATTGACACCAAATTTGGACACAAGACACTTATCTGGCCAATGAGTGACCATCCATATAAATAAAAATGTAATGTTCATTTGTGGGATTAACATAACTCAAAAACCATTGGATGAATTGACACCAAATTTGGACACAATACACTTATCTGGCCAATGAGTGACCATCCATATAAATAAAAATGTAATGTTCGTTTGTGGGATTAACATAACTCAAAAACCATTGGATGAATTGACACCAAATTTGGACACAATACACTTATCTGGCCAATGAGCGACCATCCATATAAATAAAAATGTAATGTTCGTTTGTGGGATTAACATAACTCAAAAACCACTGGATGAATTGACACCAAATTTGGACACAATACACTTATCTGGCCAATGAGCGACCATCCATATAAATAAAAATGTAATGTTCGTTTGTGGGATTAACATAACTCAAAAACCATTGGACGAATTGACACCACATTTGGACACAATACACTTATCTGGCCAATGAGTGACCATCCATATAAATAAAAATGTAATGTTCGTTTGTGGGATTAACATAACTCAAAAACCATTGGATGAATTGACACCAAATTTGGACACAATACACTTATCTGGCCAATGAGTGACCATCCATATAAATAAAAATGTAATGTTCGTTTGTGGGATTAACATAACTCAAAAACCATTGGACGAATTGACACCAAATTTGGACACAATACACTTATCTGGCCAATGAGTGACCATCCATATAAATAAAAATGTAATGTTCGTTTGTGGGATTAACATAACTCAAAAACCATTGGATGAATTGACACCAAATTTGGACACAATACACTTATCTGGCCAATGAGTGACCATCCATATAAATAAAAATGTAATGTTCGTTTGTGGGATTAACATAACTCAAAAACCATTGGATGAATTGACACCAAATTTGGACACAATACACTTATCTGGCCAATGAGTGACCATCCATATAAATAAAAATGTAATGTTCGTTTGTGGGATTAACATAACTCAAAAACCACTGGATGAATTGACACCAAATTTGGACACAATACACTGATCAGGCCAATGAGTGACCATCCATATAAATAAAAATGTAATGTTCGTTTGTGGGATTAACATAACTCAAAAACCATTGGATGAATTGACACCAAATTTGGACACAATACACTTATCTGGCCAATGAGTGACCATCCATATAAATAAAAATGTAATGTTCATTTGTGGGATTAACATAACTCAAAAACCATTGGATGAATTGACACCAAATTTATATATCAAAATGCCTTGATGTATAAGCATATCATATTTTAAACGGGTTATTATTGAAGGAGAATATACAGAATACAGGGTAAAATACAATCCAATACAGAGAGGAATCATTATTAAAATCAAAATATGACAATATTTAAATGTTAGACAATTTAAAATGCCAGTACCTTATTGTATTCTAAATTGTCTAATATTTAAATATTTTCATATTTTGATTTTAATAATGTCTAACATCCCAATATTGCCATTTTAATAATGCCAGCCAGTTGAAATATAATATATATTAAATATTTTGAATCTCAAGGTGGGGAAGGACTTTCTTGCAGTTCACAACAACAATATCACAGACAATCGTTTAAAACGTCATATCCCAAAATACACTAAAACATTAAAATACTAAAATACAATCATATAATTACATAGGCCAAATACAATTACATAATTACGTAGGCTAAGTCGTCAAAATTTGCTTTAGGTGTTGTATTGTTGTGTTGTGTTGTGTTTTGAGGCCTTGGCCTATGTAAGCCGCATCGAGTCCTAGCGGGGTACAAATAAAGTTATAATAATAATAATAATAATAATATGAAATCGTAGTTCATCACCATCCGTCTGTGTAGTCACGAGTTATTAACTCACTCATCAAATGCCAGTTTTGAAAACCAGGTTTTCACCTGTTTTCTAAAAGTCAGAAGAGAAGGGGCAGTTCTGATTTCCAGTGGGAGAGAGTTCCAGAGCCGAGAGGCCACCACCGAGAAGGCCCTGTCCCTCATCCCCACCAGACGCGATTGCGAGGATGGTGGGACCAAGAGCAGGGCCCCTCCAGAAGATCTTAACAACCTTGATGGTTCATAGGGGAGAATCCGTTAGGACAGGTAAATAGGGCCAGAGCCGTTTAGGCATTTATAGGTTAACACCAGCACTTTGAATTGTGCTTGGAAGCTAATTGGCAGCCAGTGGAGCTGGCGTAACAGAGGAGAAGTATGCTCCCTGTACCCCGCTCCTGTTAGTAATCTGGCTGCTGCTCGTTGGACTAATTGGAGCTTCCGGGCAGTCTTCAGAGGCAACCCCACGTAGAGAGCGTTACAGTAGTCTAAACGGGATGTAACCAGAGCGTGGACCACCGTGGCCATGTCAGACTTCCCAAGGTACGGGTGCTTAGGTGAGCACCTTCTTGGTACCTGCTCCCAGCCACCAATGAAGACAAATTGGCTTCCTTTTGTACTCTTGTACAGTGAAGACAGTGGATCATTTTGAGTGATATAACTCAAAATCCGCTGGATGAATTGCCACCAAATTTGGCCACAAGATACCTACTAACCCAAGGGGTGACCATCACTCAAAAAATTGATTTTGTCGTTTGAGCATTGTAGTTGTTGGGATTTATAGTTCACCTACAATCAAAGGGCACCTACAATCAAACTCCACCAATTAAATTGAACCAAACATGGCACACAGGACTCCCATGACCAACATAAAACACTAGAAGGGTTTGGTGGGCATTGACCTTGAGTTTTGGAGTTGTAGTTCACCTACATCCACTGAGCACTGTGGACTCAAACAATGAAGGATCTAGACCAAACTTGGCACGAATACTCAACATGACCAATTATAAACACAGAGGGACTTTGGGGAAAACAGACCTTGACAATTGGGAGTTGTAGTTGCTGGGATTTATAGTTCACCTATAACCAAAAGGCATTCTGAACCCTACCAACGATAGAATTAGGCCAAACTTCCCACACAGAACCCCCATGACTAACAGAAAATATTGGCGACCTTTCTGACACCCCCTCATGACCCCCCCGGAGTCCCGACCCACAGATTGAGAAATGCTGCCTTAAGGCCATCCAGCCCAACTCCCTTCACCAGGGCAAGAAAACATAATCAAAGCCCTCCTGACAAAGAGCCATCCAGCCATAGATATAGATGGATATATATGATTCACACACACACATGCACACACACACGTATATGACAGATATAGTATCATACAAGGGGTATTTTTTAAGTAAGGTCCGTTTTGTTGTAGACACTAGTAGTTCGCGTGCGTCGTGTACCGGCATGCCTCGGGGACAACTGTGCTCAGTTTCCGCACTGTAGCTCACCTGTACGGTTCTGTTCTGTGCTTTGAAAATGTTTAAGACTATCAACTCACCCTCCGCATGTGAGGTTCGCTCAGTGATATGGTTTTTGTCAGCAAGGAACCCGCCTGCTGCAGAAATTCATCGACAGATTTGTGAAGTGTACGGTGAGACTGTGATGAGTGAAAGCAAAGTGCGTAAGTGGTTATGACAATTCAAAGATGGCCGTGGCAACGTTCATGATGGGGACCGCTCCGGTTGCCCTTCTTTGATTACAGACGATTTGGTAGCTTCAGTTGAAGTGAGGATTCGTGAAGAGGGTGTTTTAAAATTGGTTCAGAGGTATGATAAGTGTTTGAACAAACTTGGCAACTATGTCGAAAAATAGAGTGAAGTATGTACTTTCTGAAACTAAATTTACTTTTTGGAAATAAACTTTCATTGTGTACTTATGTTCAAACGGACCTTACTTAAAAAATACCCCTCGTAGATTTGAAAGGGACCCCTAAAGCAGGACAATTATATGTTCCAGAGTAGGCAAACCAGACAATCTCTACATCAACACTGACAAAGAAACTAGAAGAAATACTGTTTACCCACAAGCATAAAAATTACATATATTAGAAAACAACACCTTCTTATTACTTCATTTTCCAGATCACCAGACTGGGCCACAGAGAAAGTGATCCGGTGCTCAATTGGTAACCAATGCAGCTGCAGTAAGATTGGTGTTATGTGGCATCTCATCGAAATTCTCGCAAGAAGCTGAGCAGCTGCATTTTGTACGAACTTGAGCTTCCGGATCACCGACAGAGGAAGGCCAATGTAGAGGGTGTTACAGTAGTCCAGTCTTGAGATGACCGTACCCTGGATCACTGTAGCTAGGTCGTCCCTGGACAGGGAGGGGGTCAGCGGTCTAGCCTGCCGCGGATGAAAAAAGGCGGTTCTGCTAACGGTGGAGACCTGGGGCTGCATCGTCAGCAGAGGGTCCAAAAGGACTCCCCAGACTTTTTGGACCTGTTGACCCAACAAGTCGCGAGAACAGTCTTTCTCATTGCTGTGTGATTTTGAGACATTAGGCCACGGACCATATTTTCGTTGTTGTGGACCACTGGTGGTCCATGGACCACAGGTTGGGAACCACTGGATTAGAAGAACTTCTCCGCTCCCTGGAACCTTGCAACATTGATAATAGAGACTGCACCTGATATCTTATCTTTAGTTGTTTATTTGTATTGCTTTTCACAGTCATTCTACCTCTCCTCCTTGACAACACCCATCAAAATGATCAAAGCGGCCCAACACAGTAGCTCAAACCTTTCATCTCTTGGATGACAATAAAATACATGGCAGAGGTATTCTATTTAAAAGAGGAAATAATCAAAGAAATCCATAAGAAAGCAAGCGGATGCCTTTCATTGCATGCATCAACCCAATACCCAGAGATCATTTGAATAGTGTCTATTTTGCCCCTAGTTCCATCTTGTTTGCTGTAACACCAGTCATTACTATGAGGAGATTGTCAGCATTCGATAAGCATCAATTGTCAGGGCTATTAGTGCAGACTGCTGAATCTCTCTTTTGAATCCCTGGTATTAGGTATATGTGTGTTTGTGGAGAGCCCAGCATTTTTTTTAAATGTAAGTATATGTTGACAGTCTTTGTGCCAGCAGGTTGGCAAATTCTTTCGTTGTTTGCTACTATTATTATTTGGCATAACAGAAATGTTGTTACCAGCAGATCACATTGACTTCAAGCACGTTTTTACATGTGCTGCTTGGATAAAGTTATGCTTGAAAAGTTGGCAGAAGTAGCTTCTCCAGAAAATAAAGACTTTTAATATAATTGTGTAAAATTCTGTCTTGCCATTTGGTTCAAGAAGTTTCTTCTTCCCAACACCTGTCTTAGTTCGATTGAAGCCAGATTTGAGTCCAAACTTCTCAACTCAATACTGGAAGGAGAAGAGGGGAGGGGACAACTGGAAGAGATAGACATGGAAGTAAGATATTATAATTTGGAGAGAGATTATTTGAAATGAAGGCTTTCTGAGAGACGTTATTCTAAGAGGTAGGTGGCAGAACATCTTTTCTGAACATCATTGGTTGTGACGGTGCGAGTGGCGCCACCTATGTATAGAACTGTTAGTTGTAAGATTTAAACTGTTGTTTCATGCTTAATCCTGCCCTTTTTACCCTGCTTATGTATAGTTGTATGGATTGATTGCTTGTAGCTGTCAATCAGTACTGTTTGGCTGCACCTCTTCCAGTAAGAGGGGAGAACTTCCTTTTTCTTTTCATTCTGCCTTCAGAGTTCGTACCAGATGGACGTGAGTAAGAGACCTGACTCTAAAGGACCCTGATTTAAGTTACCTCTTAGCACCAGTTCTGAGGTTTTTTACCCTTGGGAGTCATGCTTTATGTCCAGATCATCCTGGATAACATTGAGGAGTTCCCAAGCGCCTTCAAGCCGGTTCTTTTGGCACCAGAGGAAGATCCTGAGTCTTCAAAACATATACCATCTGAACTGGGGTTGTGGTTTGCTCTGGCATTCACAGCCATTGAGGAAAGAGGAAACTTGGTGAGGCTTCTCAGCTTCAAACCCCTTGGACCCAGAGCTAATCGAGACTGTAATGTATGTTTTCCTTCACCCCTCTAAAGTTTTCCAGCTCATTGCTTTGAAGAAATGACTTTGTGATAAATAGAACTTATTTTGGGTTATTTACAGTGTTTTGGGTTCTTGAAATTCCAGTTTCCTATAGGAGGGCAAGAAGCAATCCCCTGGGGGAAAGATGCCACATCCATCCCTCCTTTATTGAGAATAATAGCCCCCAGGCACGACAGCACACCTGATATTAAGTCCAGTTGGGTTCGACTCTGGGGGTTGGTGCTCATCTTCATTTCTAAGCTGAAGAGCAGCATTGTCCGTAGACACCTCCAAGATCATGTGGCTGGCATGACTGCAAGGAGCACTGTTACGTAATGGTTTCGGTCCAGCTTACATATCTGAATGTATCTCTCTTTATGAATCATCTAGGACTTTAACATCTTCTTGGGAGGCCCTGCTCTTAGTCCTGCCTTCTTCGCAGATGTGTTTGGCAGGGACGAGAGGCAGGATCTTCTCAGCGGTTGCCCCTTGGCTGTGGAACGTCCTGCCTAGGGATGTAAGATTGCCTGCCTCCCGTCTGATATTCCAGGAAAAGGTTAAAATCTGGCTTTTTTGAGCAAGTTTTCACTAATGCAGCATAATTATATGAAACCATGAAACAACTTGACAATGCAACTGGATAACGGCAAGGAGACACTTATGACAACATTTTATGGCTTTGTGTGGTTTTATATTATATGTTAAATGTTTTAATAGTCACTCACTTTCACTTCGGCGATCCCTCATTGTCCAAGTAGGATAGTCTTCCAAGATCAGTGTACTGGTGGGTCCGTAGGTGACTGTGGAGCCCTATTCTTGATCTACATGTTCTCCCGCAGTGAGGGCATCGGTTTCCAGGTGGACTGAAAGCAAAGCCAACTCTGTGCATTCTTTGGTCTTCTTCAGGCAGTCCCTTCCAGAAGAAGGTGTAGCCTCCTTCAGCTGTCCCTCTCCTGCTCTCCAGGTCTCCTGAAGGGCTGCTATTTCGATGTTAAAGTGTCCCAGCGATCTTGCAATGATGGCAGTTCTGTGTTTGGGGTGTTCACTGTCAATGTTGTCCATCAATGTTTGTACGTTCCATGTTTTGAAGTTTATTTCTCTTTTTTGGGCGCAGGGTGGTGACCCCACTGGACGCGGCAGTCCAGTCAGGGATAAGAGAGGCAGACTATGTTTAGGGCACCTTTTCTAGCCCCTTCCCCATGTGGGGTGAGCAGAGTGGCTCCTCAAAAGGGCTGCTCAGTCATGGATACAGCTGTCAAACTATTCAACTGCCTCGGACCTCGAGGTAGAACGACTGAGTCCATATCCACCGCGCATGTGCCAGTCTGTGACTATGGGCTTCCCGATTTCACAGTCCTGCCTCGCTGATTGCCATGGGACTTTTGTTGGTTTGTTTTTATTTTTCTTGGAAGACACCTGTGTGTGATTTTTTTTTCATT